>NC_133134.1:102201829-102471829 GCF_048418815.1 Hemitrygon akajei | reverse complement strand
ACTGACTCTGCCCTTGGACAGTGTAGTGCAGGTTCAGGTTGCTGCCACCATGGGGTCCCAGTGAGCTGTGTTGGCAGCTAAATTTCTGACCCTGGAATGGAGAGTGGAACTGCACCTACAAGAGAAAATTTGCAGATGCTGGAAATATGAGCAGCACACACAAAATTCTGGAGGAATTGAGCATTTTGTGTATGGAACTGCACCTTCTCGGCTGCACACGCTACTCTGTGTCGAGGTGGAAATATCATCTGCCCTCCTCCGCCCCACGACAGAAGCAAAAATCATCTCATCGGGTGAGCTCATCACTGGGTAATTTCTGAGTTGAGAGGATTGTTCTCTGTGGAGTAAGCCCAGGGAAAGTGATTTCATTGTAATGCATGGAATTGCTTGAACGAAGAGGTGGGAGAGGATATTTCCCTTGGCTGTAGAGTCTGGATCTAGGGCCAGAGTCTCCGGTAAGAGGCTGCCCAGTTGGGCCTGAGGCAAGGAGGAAATTTTCAGCTGGAATGTTGAGCATGTTTGGAATTCTCATCCACGGGGAGCTGTGCAATCACAACCACAGATTCCAGGCTTGGATGGATTGATAGAGGCAATTCTGTAATCAATAATATCAAAGAACTCCCATTGCTTTGGCAATTAGAAGCGTCTCTCGAATGGTGATGCAGGCTTGAGGGGGCATGTGCCTATTCTCTCCCCCTCCCTCCCCCTCTCCCCTCTCTTTCATTCCCAGGATGTGGAGACTGCTGGCCAGACTGGTGTTTGCTTTCCACTCCCTGAGATAACTGACGGATTGTTGGACTACTTCAGGAAGTAGTTAAAGGCCGACCACATTATTGGGTCAGGAGTCAAATGCAGGCCAGGCTCGGTGTTATTTCCGCCCCTGAGGAACTCTAACTGAACCAGTTTCTGTAATAACCCAGCACTTGTGTGCTCACTAACGTCCTTGCTAAAATGCATGTTTATTTAATCAACTAGATTAAATTCCTCAGCTGGTGTGCCTGAATCTGCAGTGTTCAGATCAATAGACCAGACATCTGGATCACAGGCCAGCAGCATAACCACATTGTAGCTCTGCTCCTATTTTCCTGTGATCACAGTGTGTTTCAGTGTGCATTAGTATCACACAGCTGTGGTAGAAGTGACACCAGATCAAGTTTATCCCACTTGGACTTCCTGGTTTTCATGTCAGATTTCCCCCACACACTCAGTCCTCTATGCTGTCAGTGTTCTATGTTCTATTAAATTAATCTTTGAGGGATTATAGACCAAGGTAGGCAAAATGGGACCGGCTTACATGGGCGTCTGAGTCACCATGGACTGGGTGGGCTGAAGGGCCTCTTTCCATGCAGTGTGACTTTGTGATGGCGCTTTTCAAGAGGTCTAAATTTTCAGAGACGTTGGAGCAACTGAAATGTGCATTTAGGGTGGGATGTTTGTACGTGTGTGTTACATACAGAAATACTGTGTTGTACATGGTAATGTGTGTGTGTGTGTGTGTTATACAGGGTAAAATTGTGTGCATTGTACTGAGTAATATTTGTGTGTGTGTGTGTTGTTAGACAATCCTTCAGGCAGAGAGTTCTGGACATGTGGCCCTGGCCCTTTGAAGTGCAGCACGTGTTGAAGGTACTGCCAGTGGTGCCCGGGCACGCAGCAGCTGAAATTCAATGGCAACGATAGGCAAGGGGTCCGGAGTTGGAGAGGTGTCACTTTTCACCTGCTGGAAATGTGCACTCCTGCTGGCAAGGAGGTCCATCACAGCCCAGCTCTGCGGGTGGCGTTACTGGGTGGGTCTCGAGGAGCATCGTCACCGAGAGTGTATTAAAGTTGTTCTCATTCGTTTTGTTTCAGGTGTGGGTCGCTGGTTGATTTGTGTCGAGGACCACACATAAGGCACACCGGCCAGATCAAAGCTTTCCGTATTGAGAAGGTACCATTCCCTGTACTGTTAGTCCACTACAGCCTGATCAACAAGGCACAGGGAGCTTCACACTCAATCTGATCCCAGTAGTGTCTGACGGGGCAGTGTAGAATGAGGGAATGTCCGGTGGGACAGTGTAGAGGAGCTTCAGGCTGTGTCTGACCCCGGGACAGTGCAGGGGGAGCTTTACTCTTGAGTCTGGCTCCAGGAGTATGGGGTGGGACGTTGCAGAGGGAGATTCACTCTGTGTCTGACCCCGGGAGTGTGTGATGGGACAGTGTAGAGGGAGCTTCACTTTGTGTCTGACCCTGGGGGTGTGTGATGAACAGTGTGGGAGCTTTACTCTGTGTCTGATTCCGGGAGTGTGTGATGGGACGTTGTGAAGGGAGATTAATTATCTCTGACCCTGGGAATTTGTGATGGGACGGTGTACAGGGATTTTCATCCTGTGTCTGACCCCAGGAGAGTGTGATGGAATGATGTAGGTGAACCTTATCCTCTGCTTACATCATGGGGTGTCTCTTACTGACAAGGCAGAGGGCGAATTGAGGATCTCTTCCCCCACCTGCAGCTCAGCAGGTGTTATCTCTGTGGGCCAGAGTTGATACCCCTTGGAGAGGAGTTGAGCCATACAGCGAGGATTCTCCCAACTGGGGAGAGGAGAGCCAACCCTGTGGCTCCTCGGTCACTGGTTGGTTCAGTCAGAGTCTCCTGGTCACCCTCTCTCCCTAGAGGGGTGGATGTGGGTGCTGGGGAGTAAACTCTGAGGGGAGATGAGGCCAAGGTTAGTTTGGAAAAGCCATCAGGAACAGGAGTATGATGGCTATCAGTGAGTTGTGGTTGTAGTGGGGGTTTGGAGAAAAGATGAGGAGATGGACACTTGACTGGAGCAGAAGCACAATGAGGGTGTTAACTGATATCTCCTGTTGATTGGTCTGTCCATGTTTCTGCTCTGCTGTTACCACAGAGTGGGGCTGTGCATTGGGATGGGAAACCCAACATGGAGCCTCTGCACAGGATCTACGGCATATCCTTCCCGGAAAACAAGGCTCTGATCGAATGGGATCAGTTGCAGGAAGAAGCAAGGAATCGGGATCATCGGAAAATTGGAAAGGTAGGGAGACACTGTAATCAACATGGTGGAGAGCATTTAACCATGCCCCACAGAGCAACAGCACTGAACCGTATGCATGTTATGCAACTGGCTGAGGCCGAGGGACTGATTGTTATTCAGAATGGTGTGAGCAGGTGAGGAGTCGGTAACTGTTTTACAAGATATGATGACTGAAGTAAGGACTGCGATTTTTGTTGCAGATTTAATATTTCAGTAGTATTTGAGTTGTACTGTAAAGATATTCATTGGTTAGGCATTCTTTGGTTAAATAATTCATAACGGCATCTATGTAATAGAACATGAATGGCATCGTTGTGCCACCATGTCATATGTGGGTGCCTCACTTAACGTAAAAACAAAGTTGGACCTGCATCTTGGCTCACTTCCCTTCCTTTCAATTATTTTACATGTTTTGGAGTTGCAAAACATAACAGTTTTATACAGGGTTTGAGGAATCACACTAGGTTAGAACAGACAGCCCCAACAGATGAAGGGTCCAAGTGTATGGTGACATTGTGAGACAGCATTATCCATGGTAACGTAAGGGGGAGGGGAAAGATTTTGAAAAAGTATTATTCATGGTAACGTCAGAGGGGGAGATAGTGAGAGACCATTATCCATGGGAATGTCGGGGGGGGGAGATTGTGAGAGAGCATTATCCATGGTAACGTTGGGGGGGAGATTGTGAGAGAGCATTATCCATGGTAATGTCGGGGGGGGGGATGATGGTGAGAGTATTACCCATGATAATGTCAAGGGGAGATAATGAGTGCATTATCCATGATAGTGTTGCGGGGTGGGGGGGGAGATCGCGATAGAGTATTCTCCTAGATGTTAACAAGTGTTACAGTCGATGTGTTATCAACGTCCTGGACAATGCTCTACCTTAACACAACAATGAAATTGTCTATATAATAGGCAAGCTTCTTATTTTTGGGGTGGGGTTGCACACCACAAAAAGGGGGCTGTATCATGTGTAATATCTGATGCACAGTTAGATAGCCTGCTCAGGTGTTTAAAAAAATGCAGCTTGAACAAAAAAGATGTGTTTTTTGTCTTGATAAATTGTCACTTGCTTCTTTGCATGATTTCCCTGAAGATCTAATTCTGTTGTCAGTTATAAATATTTGGAAAGCGATTGTAAGTTCTGGCAGGGTGGAGTTCCATAAATCAGGCTGCTGTAGTACACAGGTTGCTGTTTGTTACAGTTTACCTGGTTTAGCAGCAAACTGGCCATCACATCTTCCTCAACAAATGCAACCAAATATTGACGGCATATCCTTCACTGTTCAGAGATTTGGAACATCCCAACATCAAGAAAGCAGGGTTCTATAATAATTTCAGTGTTTGCCTAAAGTTTAATCAGGATATGCAGGTGCGATTTAGAGTCTCAACTTCATTCACACTTGTGTGGCCAGTCACTAATCTCCGTACAGCAAAGTCTTAAAAACAGAAAAATATTAATGAAAATATCTGTGTGAAGTTCACTGAAACATACAAGTTTACACAAAAGAAGAAAGTCATTTGTTCTACAGGGTAATATCACCGCTTAAGTGCGTTCTACAGGGTAATGTCTCCGGTTTGGTGTGTTCTACGGGGTCATATCTCCGGTTCAGTGTGTTCTACAGGGTAATATCTCCGGTTCAGTGTGTTCTACAGGGTAATATCTCGGGTTCATTGTGTTCTACAGGGTAATATCTCGGGTTCAGTGCGTTCTACAGGGTAATATCTCGGGTTCAGTGCGTTCTACAGGGTAATATCTCGGGTTCAGTGTGTTCTACAGGGTAATATCTCAGGTTCAGTGTGTTCTAAAGGGTAATATCTTGGGTTCAGTGCGTTCTACAGGGTAATATCTCCGGTTCAATGCGTTCTACAGGTTAATATCACCGCTTCAGTGTGTTCTACGGGGTCATGTCTCTGGTTCAGTGTGTTCTACAGGGTAATATCTCCGGTTCAGTGTGTTCTACAGGGTTATATCTCCGGTTCAGTGTGTTCTACGGGGTAATATCTCCGGTTCAGTGTGTTCTACAGGGTAATATCTCCGGTTCAGTGTGTTCTACGGGGTTATATCTCCGGTTCAGTGTGTTCTACAGGGTGATATCTCCGGTTCAGTGTGTTCTACAGGGTGATATCTCCGGTTCAGTGTGTTCTACAGGGTAATATCTCCGGTTCAGTGTGTTCTACAGGGTGATATCTCCGGTTCAGTGTGTTCTACGGGGTGATATCTCTGGTTCGGTGTGTTCTACGGGGTTATATCTCCGGTTCGGTGTGTTCTACGGGGTAATGTCTCTGGTTCGGTGTGTTCTACGGGGTTATATCTCCGGTTCGGTGTGTTCTACGGGGTGATATCTCCGGTTCGGTGTGTTCTACGGGGTGATATCTCCGGTTCGGTGTGTTCTACGGGGTTATATCTCCGGTTCGGTGTGTTCTACGGGGTAATGTCTCTGGTTCGGTGTGTTCTACGGGGTTATGTCTCTGGTTCGGTGTGTTCTACGGGGTTATATCTCCGGTTCGGTGTGTTCTACGGGGTTATATCTCCGGTTCAGTGCGTTCTACAGGGTAATATCTCTGGTTCAGTGTGTTCTACAGGGTAATGGGCTACTGCACTCCAGGGTTCTGAAAGAGTAGCTGAAAAGATCTGTGGAGACATTAGTAATGATCTGTTAAATTTGGAATGGTTCTGGAGGTCTGGAAAACTGCAAATGGCACTCCACTCTTTAAGAAGGGATGTGGGCAGAAGAACGGAAATTATTGGCTAGTTCCTGACTTCAGTGGTTGGGAAGATGTTGGAGTGAATTGTGAAGGATGAAGTTTCAGGGTACTTGGAGGCATCTGATAAGATAGGCCAAAGTCAACATGGTTTCTTTCAGGTGAAATCTTGCCTGTTGGAATTCTTTGAGGAAATAACAGGGAGAATAGATAAAGGAAAGTCAGTGGATGTTGTTTATTTGGATTTTCAGAAGGCCTTGACAAAGCCCATGGTATTACAGGAAACATATAGGATTGACTGGCAGGAGGCAAAGAGGGGAATGAATGGTGCTTTTTCTGGTTGGTGGCTGGTGACTAGTTGTGTTCCGTAAGGTTTGGCAGCTTTTTCCATTGGTTTGGATGAAGGAAATGATGAGCTTGTTGTCAGGGTGTCAAAGACTTTACAGAGAAGGCAGGAGAATGGGATTGAGATGGGTAATAACTCAACCATGATCAAATCGGAGCAGATTAATTCTGTTCCTTTGACTTATGATGATCTGTCCTTGGGTCTGCATTGTATACGGGGAAGCAGAATGAGTAGGGTGTTTTACACTGGCTAACATCTGTGGTTAAAGGGGGTAAGAGCTTGCGGTGGGCTGAGCTGTTAGGAGCTCTGGGGGGCTGTGCTGATCTGAGCTGTTGCTGAATGTGCTGTTTTCTTGACAGGAGCAAGAATTGTTTTTCTTCCACGAGCTGAGTCCTGGCAGCTGTTTCTTTCTCCCCAAGGGAGCCCACATCTACAACACGCTCACTGACTTCCTCAAGGTACTGTATGTCTGACAGTTCACCAACGCAGAACACAGCAGGGCCTCAGGGTCCACCACGAGGCGAGAACGTTCATCCACTTCCTCCACAGAAAGCTTACATGTTTACTTCCTCTGCCCAGCACTCTGTAGAGAGTGTTCTACTCTGCATCTAACCCGGTAGTCACTGCATTGGGAGTGTGTGACATTGTAGCATGGAGAGAGCTTCTCTCTCTGTCTGACCTCAGAAGTTGTGATGGGATGATGTGGAGGGAGCTTCTTCTCTGTCTCACACCAGGAAAATGTGCCGGGACAGTGTGGAGCAGGGGTTCCCAACCTGAGGTCCATGAACCTCAATTAATGGTAAGGTTCCGTGGCATAAAAAAGTTTGGAAACTGCTGGTGTAGAGGGAGCTTCACTCTTTGTCTGACCCTTTGAATGTCTGATGGGATGGTGTAGAGGGAGCTTCACTTTCTCTGACCGAGGGAGTGTGATGGGACTGTGTGGAAGGAGCTTCACTCTGTATCTGACCCCTTGAATGTCTGATGGGATGGTGTAGAGGGAGCTTCACTTTGTCTGACCCAGGGAGTGTGATGGAACTGTGTGGAAGGAGCTTCACTCTGTATCTGACCCCTTGAATGTGTGATGGGACAGTGTAGAGGGAGCTTCACTCTGTGTCTGACCCCAGGAGTGTGTGATGGGATGGTGTGGAGGGGCGTCACTCTGTACCTGACCCCAGGAGTGAGTGATGGGACGGTGTGGAGGGGGCATCACTCTGTGTTTGACCCCAGGAGTGAGTGATGGGACAGTGTGGAGGGGGCGTCACTCTGTACCTGACCCCAGGAGTGAGTGATGGGACAGTGTGGAGGGGCGTCACTCTGTACCTGACTTCTATATTGTTACTGAGTTGTTTACTTTATGCATACTGTAATTCCTTTCGCTTTTTCTTTTCCTCACAGTCCCAATTGTTTTGGGTTTTTTTTTTGTTTTCAAGTAACCCCATTGAAAGCAACATAACACCTCCAGTAAAACAGTACTGTCTCTCTGATACTCTTCAACCCCAGCAGTCTCTGCTTGTACCTTATGAGGAGCGATGTGTGTGGCTTGATGTACTTTTCAGTAGGGACATTACTCAGTACCTGACTTGTTATCCTTGCCTGGAAATGTGTGAATTGTGGTGTTGCTGTACTTTATAACTTAGATGAGCTATCTCTCGGAGTGTGTGGTGGGATGACATAGGGTATTTTACTCTTTGAACCTTGCACATTCTCTCTCTGGGAGTGTGTGACAGTGTAGAGGGAACTTCACTCTATCTCACACATACTCTCTCTGAGAGTGTGTGACAGTGTAGGGGAGCTGCACTCTATCTCACACATACTCTGTCTGGGAGTGTGTGACAGTGTAGAGGGAACACTCTATCTCACACATACCCTCTCTGGGAGTGTGTGACAGTGTAGGGGAGCTGCACTGTACCTCACATTCTCTCTCTGGGAGTGTGTGACAGTGTAGGGGAGCTGCACTCTATCTCACACATACTCTGGGAGTGTGTGACAGTGTAGGGGAGCTGCACTCTATCTCACACATACCCTCTCTGGGAGTGTGTGACAGTGTAGGGGAGCTGCACTCTATCTCACACATACCCTCTCTGGGAGTGTGTGACAGTGTAGGGGAGCTGCACTCTATCTCACACATACTCTGTCTGGGAGTGTGTGACAGTGTAGAGGGAACTTCACTCTATCTCACACATACTCTCTCTGAGAGTGTGTGACAGTGTAGGGGAGCTGCACTGTACCTCACACATACCCTCTCTGGGAGTTTGTGACAGTGTAGAGGGAACTTCACTCTATCTCACACATACTCTGTCTGGGAGTGTGTGACAGTGTAGGGGAGCTGCACTCTATCTCACACATACTCTGGGAGTGTGTGACAGTGTAGGGGAGCTGCACTGTACCTCACACATTCTCTCTGGGAGTGTGTGACAGTGTAGGGGAGCTGCACTCTATCTCACACATACCCTCTCTGGGAGTGTGTGACAGTGTAGAGGGAACTTCACTCTATCTCACACATACTCTGGGAGTGTGTGACAGTGTAGGGGAGCTGCACTCTTATTTCATACGTGCTCTCTGGGAGTGTATGACAGTGTCGGGGACACCTCACTCTGTTTGTGTTTTAGATGGCTGCATTGCTAAGTCTGACCTTGTTGCTGTTTCAGAAGGAGTATCGGAGGCGAGGCTTTGTGGAGGTGGTGACTCCCAATGTGTTCAACAGAAGACTGTGGGAGCACTCAGGCCATTGGGATCATTACAGCGAGAACATGTTCTCCTTCAAGCTGGAGAATGAGACGTATGCTCTGAAGCCTATGAACTGTCCCGGGCACTGGTGAGTATAACAGATGTGGTAAAGGCAGTTACTATGGCTTGGTGCCTTGTTACCCTCTCTCTACTGCCCTTACTCACTGCCTCTCCTGTTTTCTCTCACTTTCTGAATGAGGATCTCAAGCTTTTATCCTGAGTAGTGACGTGTACAGTAATGTGGGCGTGATGGTCTTGTGTAAGAGCCATCTTGTGGGTGTGATGTAAGCCAAGACTTTGTTTGTCCTGTCAGAGATACAAAAGGTCACAGTGAATGTTTTCAAACAAGATATGTGTTCTCCCTGGGTTTGATAATCTGCCCAGTGTCAGTTTAATCAGTGTGGGAGTTTACTGGAGAATTTTGGCTCCTGCTGTTGCGTTCCATCTTTAATTGCACTAAAGAGGAATTAGTTCTTTAGCTGTCAAATCCTTTATTATTCCCTGACATAGTGCAAGGTTCTTTTGAGCCTTAAGTGCGCCCCTTTTCACAGCCTGTAAAGGCAGCCGACGGTGATTCTAATGATCTTTTAGTCCATTCATTACTAATGTGGGTGAATAGCCAGTGAAGAAAGGGCAAGCTGACACCCCGTGTGTCTTTTGTTCATCCCTTCTCCCTGCATTTACAAACCTGCTTTGGTCTTGGTCCACTGGGACTTTATTGCCAGCTTGTTGAACTTATTTCTGATCATCTCCCTTGCCTGTTCCAATAAACACCACTAGCCTTTGGAGATCTCGACAGTCCACCCATTCATCTCGCCCAACTCTGGCAACACTCTCCGGGATGCCCTCTCTAAACCTCTCACTGTAGCTTTCTAAATACTTGGCTCCCTTGACAGGGATTTTGGACAACTGCCATTAGACCTCCCCTTTGATGCTCAGTCTGTTTAGACTGGTCACTCTGCTGCCAATGGCTTTAGAGTGTAAAGAGATTACAGGTCTGAAATCTGACCGAGAAGGGATGAGGAGGCCTTGGAGAGGCAGTTGAGGGAAAAGAGCTACAGGTTTATACTTGTGGGCAAGGGTAGTGGTGGTAGGGTTCAGTCTAGGCATTTTTGAAATAGATTGGGTCAAAAGAGAACGGGAATAGGCCTTTCAATCCCTCAGTCCTATCCTACCAATCAGTAATAATTATGGTGGATCTGCCCCGGCATCGTTTCTGCTCTGCTATTCCCCATTGACCCTGAATTTTCAGAACTTTCAAAAACATTATTTTTTCTCTTGATAAGTAAGAGATTCTGCAGATCCTGGAATCCAGAGCAACATGCACAAAATGCTGGAGGAACTCTGCAGCTCAGGCAGCGTCTAAGCAGGGGAATAAACGGTTGAAGTTTCGGGCTGAGGACCTTCATCAGGACTCATTTTTTGTCTGGGTTGCTCTGCCTCCTGTTTAACTACCCCATGGCAGAGATTCCTCCGTGACGTTGCTCTGCACCCCAGCTCTAAATGATCCCCCTCCTTTATCCTATAGCTATGTCCCCTCATTCAGGATTCTCCCCAATGTCTCAGGATTATCTCAGTGTCTCAATGATTCTGCCTTTTTCAATCAGATTGGTTGCTTATTCTCAACTCCAGAGAATCCTGATTAAATTCTTTGGACTGCTTATCATTGGACATCTCTAATAGGTTGAGTACAGTATATTAAAAGAGACTTGGGCAAGCGCAGGGATAGAAAAGGTTCAGAGAGGTATGGGTCAAATGCTAGCAAATGGGATTAGTTGAGATAGACATCTTGGTCAGCATGAATTCCTTGGGCCAAGGGGCCTCTTTCCAGGCTCTATGACTCAACGAAACTAATCCACTCCATCCTGGAATAAGCCCAGAGAATCCTTTCAGCGTCGTCTCCAGTGCTGTTATGTCATTTGCCGAAAAGGAATCAGAACTGTGCATAGAACTCCAAATGTGCTCTTGCCAGAACCAAAGCAGGTTTGCAAATGCAGGGAGAAGGGATGAACGAAAGTCAGGCGGGGTGCCAGCTTGCGCTTTCTTCATTTCCACTCACCCAGATTAGTAACGAATGGGCTAAAAGATCATTAGAATCACCGTCAGCTGCAACTCTGTGCAGTTGTAATGGTGATACTTCATTTTTAATTGTCACCCCCTGGTTGTCTGCCTTCCTTCCCACTTGATTTAGCTGCCCCACTGATCTTCAGTGAGAACATAGAACAGTACAGGCCCTTCAGCCCGCAATGTTATGCCGACTTTTAACCTGCTCTAGGACCATTCTAACCTTTCCCTCCCACATAGCCTCCACTTCTTCACTTTTCTTTCATTCATGTACCTATCTCTCTGTTGAATATCCCTCTTGCTAATATTGCTATATTTCTTCACTGTTCTTGGTTGGTGCGGCTGTAACAAAACCCAATTTCCCTCGGGATCAATATAGTATGTCTATCTGTCTGTTGTATCTCCCTCCAACCACCATCCACTGTGTAAAAAAACTAACTCTGATACACCTACCCCTCCCCACCAACCCCCCCAATATCACCTTAAAATATGTTCCCTCGTGTCGGCCATTTCCACCCTGGGAAAAAGTTTCTGGTTATCCATTTGATCTGTGCCTCTTATCATATATCAAGTCACTTCTTATCCTTTTTCACCTCAAAGAAAACAGCCTCATCTCACACAACCTATCAAAACTTTGTGAACGATAATGCCAGGACTCCTCTACAGTCTGCTCAGTACCCCCAGCCAGCTATGTGTTTGCTGAGGCGCGGGGGGTGAGGGTTCTGCTCACTGCTCCCAGGCATGGTGGGTGGGGGGGGCTACAGAGAGTTGGTAGAATGCTGTCACCTTCCAGTGTGCAACTCCATCCCAACTGCTCGATTGTACATGCCGAGTGTTCAGGGGGGAGGGGTGCCGAATGGTCTCCTGTGTGTTGACGATTCACTGGTTTATGCCTTGGATGTGACGACGGACCTTCCTCTCCCCAGCCTGATGTATAACCACCGCCCCCGCTCCTGGCGTGAGCTCCCGTTGCGACTGGCTGACTTTGGGGTCCTGCACCGGAACGAGTTTTCAGGGGCTCTCTCGGGTCTGGTGCGTGTCCGCCGCTTCCAGCAGGATGACGCCCACATCTTCTGTACCCTGGAGCAGGTGAGCACTGGGGTCCTGCTCTGTTCCTGTGGGCAAGAAAGCCCTTCAGCCCATCCAGACCATGCTGTCAACCACTGTTTACTCTGATCCTATTTTATTCTCACCAGCTCCTCTCAGATTCTGCCCCTCAGCCCCACAACAGGGCGACAGTTAATGAGGGTGTGTGTGTGTGTGTGTGTGTGTCTGTGTGTGTGCGCGTGTGTGTGTGTGTGTGTGTCGTCATCCAGTGAGGGCCTGTGTGTAAGGGGCATTGGAAAGGTTTAGGACAGACACTTTTGGCAGAATGAGAGAGATCCTGCAGTGGGCCGACACCTGACTGTCCCGTAATCCGCACACACGGGGAAATGGAACAAACTTCAGCTGCATTTGAAAGGCATCTGTCACAGGTTCAGCGTGACCTACAGCGCTTCAGACAATGATATTTGTCAGAAGCACAGTGGAGACTGCAGGTGCTTGGATATACACCTAGAAAACTAAACAGGCACAGGAGCTCTGTGGGTCAGCCAGCATCAGGGGAGGTGAATGGACAGTCAACAATTCTGGCTGAGACCCTTCACCTGCTGGGAGGGGCAAGATCTGCCAGGCCATAGGTGGATCCAACTGAGGAGAGGTGATAGGCATCTGGAGGGGTGGAGGTGGGAATAGTTACAGAGGCTGGGAGGTGATGGGTGGAGGCTACAGAGGGCTGCAGATGATTGGCTGTCACAGGAGAGGAAGGTGGAGTGTGGAATCGAGTGGTTGGGGGGGAATGTGGGGAGTGGGTCATGCAGGTTTGTGTGTGTATAAGATGGGCAGACAGTAAGTATAGGGGGAAAGGAAAAAGGGGATAATGGGCGGGATTGGTTGGGGAGGGATGCTGTAGGAGGAGTTGATGGTGCTGGGTGGGTGCAGGAGCAGCTGAGGGTGGTGGGGTTGGGTGGGGAGGGGTGCTGAGTGGGTAGGAGGTTCTGAGGGTGTTGTGTGGAGGGTTGCTGGGTAGTGGTAGGAGGTGCTGAGGGTGTTATGGTGGGTTTGAGGGGAGGGGTGCTGGATGGTTGAAGGAAGGAGGTGCTGGGTGGGTGTAGGAAGAGTTGAGGGTGTTGGGATGGTGTGGATGGGAAGGGATGCTAGGTGGTTGTAGGAGGAATTGGGGTGGGGAGGGTTGCTAGGCAGGGGTAGGAGGTGCTGTGGGTGCTAGTTGAGTTTTGGGGGAGGAGTGCTGGATGTGTGTAGGAGGTGCTGAGGGTGTTGGGGGAAGGGTGCTGAGTGGGTGTAGGAGGAGGGTGTTGGGTGGGTTTGGGGGAAGGGTGCTGAGTGGGAAGAGTTGAGGGTGTTGGGTGGGTTTGGGGGAAGGGTGCTGAGTAGGAGGAGTTGAGGGTGTTGGGTGGGTTTGGGGGAGGGGTGCTGAGTGGGTGTAGTTGAGGGTGTTGGGTGGGTTTAGGGGAAGGGTGCTGAGTGGGTGTAGGAGGAGTTGAGGGTGTTGGGCTGTGGGGGGTAGGAGGAGCTGGATGTGTGTAGGAGGAGTTGAGGGTGTTGGGCTGTGGGGGGGTAGGAGGAGCTGGATGTGTGTAGGAGGAGTTGAGGGTGTTGGGCTGTGGGGGATAGGAGGAGCTGGATGTGTGTAGGAGGAGTTGAGGGTGTTGGGTTGTGGGGGGTAGGAGGAGCTGGATGTGTGTAGGAGGAGTTGAGGGTGTTGGGCTGTGGGGGGTAGGAGGAGCTGGATGTGTGTAGGAGGAGTTGAGGGTGTTGGGTTGTGGGGGGTAGGAGGAGCTGGATGTGTGTAGGAGGAGTTGAGGGTGTTGGGCTGTGGGGGGTAGGAGGAGCTGGATGTGTGTAGGAGGAGTTGAGGGTGTTGGGCTGTGGGGGGTAGGAGGAGCTGGATGTGTGTAGGAGGAGTTGAGGGTGTTGGGCTGTGGGGGGTAGGAGGAGCTGGATGTGTGTAGGAGTTGAGGGTGTTGGGCTGTGGGGGGTAGGAGGAGCTGGATGTGTGTAGGAGGAGTTGAGGGTGTTGGGCTATGGGGGGTAGGAGGAGCTGGATGGATCAGCAGGAAAAAGAAACAAAATGGATGATGGGTGCAGGTTATGTGGAATTGGGGAGTTCAGTGTTGGTGTTGTCATTCTGTAGAATACAGAGTGCTGTTCCTCTCGTTTGTGTTCTGCCTGCCCTGGCAATGGAAGGTGTGAGGTGGGGAGGGACAGGGTGCATAGAACAGACAGGTCAGTGAGGGAGTGGGGAAGGGAGTTAAAGTGGTTGCAGATGTCTTTAGCACAGAGAGCGGGCTTGGCCAAACGTCCAGTGGAGAGCAGTGATGTAGTGGCATAGGGATACAGCAGCTTATTTCTACCAAATACATCAACCCTGGAATATACCTTTCCCATTCAAAACCTGCTGGTACTAAACTCTTCATTCTATTTGTAACAAGCCTTCCTCTGATTCTCCTTTGGTAACTGCACTACAGTTAGTGTGACCTGACTTTTAACGCTGTCCGTGTGGAGTTTGCGTGTTCTTCTTGTGACTGGGTGGGCTTCTAGCAGTGGGGTGCTCCAGTTTCTTTCACATCCCAGTGAGGTGCTGCCTCCAGTGTAGGCACGAGTTGGTTAGTGGGTATGCGAGAGAGAAGGTTTTGGGACGTAGATGAGGGGGTAGGGATTCACAAGGGTCTGGAGGTGCTGCATCTAAAGTTACACTGGATGAAGCGGTCTCTTCATGGATGAAAGGAACTCAACAAAAGTAGTTACAAATGCCCAACGCATCACCAGCACCAGCCTTCATGCCATCAAGGACATGTATATTGGAAAAGGGCCATGTTACATCATGGATTCCCACTTACATTACTCATAGACTGTTTGTCCCACTCCCATCAGGGAGGAGGCTACATACCATCCACTCCAGGACCACCAGACTCAGAAACAATTGCTTTCCCCAAGGCTGATCAACACCTCCTCCCACTAACCCACCCCTCCACATCCCAAACCACCACTACTTTATCATTTCCTGACAGTCTCCGTATGTAGACACTCCTGTGCCTAGAGTCACTATGGACATACAATCAGTATAACTGTCTTATGTATTTATATTCATTGTAGTAGTAGTATTATTATTGTGTTTTTTTTGGGCTGTATCGCATCTGGAGTAACAATTATTTCAGTCTCCTTTACACTTGTGTACTGGAAATGACAATAAACAATCTTGAATCTTGACGTTTCAGTTCAAGATGTTGGATCAGGGCTGAGAAGAGGGATGACCAAGACAGGCAGTGGTGAGATGGGAGCCCACAGTGATTGGTGGACTGTGGACGGGTGAGAGCTGAAAGGCGGGTTTGCCATTTAGGGAGGGGAGGGAGAGTTAGCTGGTGGATGGTGGCAGACAAATACAGAGAAGCAAAAGGAGTTGGGGGGAGTGAAAGTTGGAGGGAGATGAGCAGATCCTCCATCTGAACCTCTTTGATTTTCTTTGCTTAAGGGGAAGTTTAATGGGTTAGATTGCTGAAGATCTGAAATCTTGATGATCAGAATGGTTGCCAAATCCTTGCAGTGCCAGTTTGTAGCTGTTAGTGACTCTGCAGCAAAATATTCCTTGCAAATAAACTAAAAAACTAGTTCCCCAGGCCTACACACTGGGGAAGTTCATCCCACCGACCTCTCCATCCCCTCACCCTCATTCCCAGCCCTACACACTGGAGAAGTTCATCCCACTCACCTGCCCATTCCCTCACCCTCATTCCCAGACCTACACACTAGGGAAATTTATCCCACTCAGCTGCACATCGCTGGGATGTGGGAGGGAACTGGAACACCCTGAGGGAAACCCAGACAGTCGCAAAAAGAGCGTGCAGGCAGTGCGATGGCTGCGATTGAACCCTTGTTGCTGGCGTTGTGAGGAAGCAGCTCCGCTAGTAGCTTCACTGTTCCGCCTGAAAGTTCACAGTAAATTTATCATTGAAAGGCATAGATGTCACCATATACAAACCTTCAATTCATTTTCTTGCGGGCATTCACAGTAAATACAAAGAAAGACAATAGAATCAATGAAAGACCACATCCAACAACATGGACAAACAACCATTGTGCAAGAGATAATTGTGCAAATTTAAAAAGAGAAAGCAATCATAATGATAATAAATAAATAAACAATATTATTGAGAATGTGAGATAGAGTCATTAAAAGTGACTCCATAAATTGTGGGAACAGTTCAGTGTTGGGGTGAGTGAAGTTATCACTTCTGGCTCAAGGGGCTGGTGGTTGAAGAGTAATAACTGTTCTTGAGCCTGTTAGTGTGGACCCTGAAGCTCCTGTACCACCTCCTGATGGTAGCAGTGAAGAGGGGATGTCCTGGGCGCTGGGGGTCCGTGATGATGAACGCTGCTTTCCACGTAGATGTGTTCGGATGGTGGAGAGGGCTTAGTAAAGCTCGGTAACAATAAATTTAAGAGCAGTGCGGAAGCCAGAACTCACATCAGGAACAGGTTAATTATGCAACATGTGGTTAGGATTTGCAAAGCACTTCCTGATGGGGCAGAAGTCGACTTAACAGAGATTTTCCAAAAGGGAGATGGAACCTCCAATAAAAAGTTGAAAGGGTGTCGGACATGAGTACAAAGTTAGGATTTCAGAAGATCTAGAATCAGGCTGATTGGCCTTTAATGCTGTACCTGTTTTGCCTCATGATCGAGTTCAGGGTTCTTGTCATACACGGGGTATACATGCCGGGAAAATCACTCTTTTATAGCAGCAGCACGTCACAGACATAAATGAATACAAACTTAAATTAACATGTACAGTCAAAGTTTTGGGCTGAGATCCTTCAGCAGGATCTTTTTTTAATCCAGTCCTGCTGAAGGGTCTTGGCCCAAATCGTCGATTGTACTCTTTTCCATAGATGCTGCTTAGCTTGCTGAGTTCTTCCAGCATTTGTGTGTGGTGCTTGGATCTCCAGCATCTGCGGATGTTCTCTAGTTTTTAAATTAACGTGTAACTGGAACAACAAAGTAAAATAATGTTAGTGCATCATGAGAGAGAGGAAAAGGTATTCAGTCTGAGGTTGTGTCCGGCTGTTTCAGACCCCTTTGTGAACGAGGAACGTGACAGTGGGGAAGGAGCAGTTGTTGAACCATGAGCTGTGAGTCTTCAGGCTCTTGTACCTCCTGCCTGATGGCATGGCTTGTTCCTGATCGATGGATGTCACCTTTCTGAGACATCACCTCTTCTAGATGTTCCTCGATAGTGGGAGGAGTTATACCTGTGAGGGAACTGGCTGAAGAGGTGGGCGGTGATGAAGTTGAGGATAGCTCTTGGGATGTAACCATGTTGAACTGTCTCCGTGGGGAGTTGTACCCAGGCTGCTGGCCCTTGGGGTATAACAACTTTGGACTGTCCCTATGGGGGAGCTGAACCTGGTGGGGTGTGACCCTATTACACTGTCCCGGTGGGGGAGCTGAACGTGATAGGGTGTAATCCCATTACACTGTCCCTGTAGGGGAGCTGAACCTAGTGGGGTGTAATCCCATTACACTGTCCCTATGGGGGAGCTGAACCTAGTGGGGTGTAATCCCATTACACTGTCCCTGTGGGGGAGCTGAACGTGATAGGGTGTAATCCCATTACACTGCCCCTGTAGGGGAGCTGAACCTAGTGGGGTGTAATCCCATTACACTGTCCCTGTGGGGGAGCTGAACGTGATAGGGTGTAATCCCATTACACTGCCCCTGTAGGGGAGCTGAACCTAGTGGGGTGTAATCCCATTACACTGTCCCGGTGGGGGAGCTGAACGTGATAGGGTGTAATCCCATTACCCTGTCCCGGTGGGGGAGCT
Source organism: Hemitrygon akajei (assembly GCF_048418815.1). Classification (NCBI taxonomy): domain Eukaryota; kingdom Metazoa; phylum Chordata; class Chondrichthyes; order Myliobatiformes; family Dasyatidae; genus Hemitrygon; species Hemitrygon akajei. The sequence continues at coordinate 102,454,067 of NC_133134.1, read as the reverse complement.
GAACCTGGTGGGGTGTAATCCCATTATACTGTCCCTGTGGGGGAGCTGAACCTGGTGGGGTGTAATCCATTTACACTGTCTCTGTGGGGGAGCTGAAACTGGTGGGGTGTAATCCTATTACACTGTCCCTGTGGGGGAGCTGAACATGGTGGGGTGTAATCCTATTACACTGTCCCGGTGGGGGAGCTGAACCTGGGCTGCTGCCCCTCGGGGTGTAACCATATTGCACTGTTCCCTTGCCCACAGATAGAAGAGGAGATTAAGGGCTGTCTGGACTTCCTGCAGACTGTTTACCAGGTCTTTGGCTTCAGCTTCCGCCTCTACCTCTCAACACGGCCGGAGAAATTCCTGGGAGACGTTGCCATCTGGGACCAGGCGGAGAAGGTATGGGAAGGGAATGTCTCCATGCCTGGATCTGTTAGGGCAGGGTGATAGAGATGAAGTGCTGGCGTTAGTTTTCTGTCAGAAAACATTTCTTCCAGCCCTCTCTCACCGGGACTTCAATGAATGAAATACTTTTACAGAAGTGTACTCGCTCTTATAAATGATATGCACAGACACTTCATCCATCAGTAAGGTAAACAAAGACCATCTGTGCTGTTGGTCTTGTGATAAAGTTAAAGCACAGGTGAATTCAGCAGTTCTTTCTCGGGCTGTGGCTGTGGGAATTTCTATGGCTACTCCTGAGGAGAGGAACTAAAGACTCGCTCAAAGGTGGCCCTTCTGATGATGCGGCACTCCCTTGCATTTCACCCCTGAAATGACCTTGCTCCTGCAGAACTGGCCTTGATTGTGTCTTCTGGAGTGGTGTTTGTCTGTCGAATCCAATAAGACCATAAGACATGGGAGCAGAAGTAGGCCATTTGACCCTTTGAGCCTGCTCTGCCATTCAGTCATGGGCTGATTCAAATCTTCCATTCATCCTCTCTCCCTTGCCTTCTCCCTATACCCTGGCTAATCAAGAACCTATCTATCTCTGCCTTAAACACATCCAATGACTTGTCCTCCACAGCCACATGGCAACAAATTCCACAGATTTACCACCCTCTGACTGAAATAATATATTTGCATCTCTGTTCTAAATGGACATCCTTCAATCCTGAAGTTGTGCCCTCTTGTCCTAGACTCCCCTACCATGGGAAATAACTTTGCCAAGCCTAATCTGTTCAGACATTTTAATGTTTGGAATGTTTCTGTAAGATCCTCCCTCATTCTCCTGAACTCCAGGGAATATAGCCCAAGAGCTGCCAGGAGTTCCTCATGCAGCTTTCATTCCTGGAACCATTTTCATGAATCTTCTCTGGACCCTCTCCAATGTCAGTATATCCTTTCTAAAATAAGGAGCGCAAAACTGCACACAATACTCCCAAGTGTGGTCTCACGAGTGCCTTATAGAGCCTCAACATTACATCTCTGCTCTTATATCCTTAACTTGTAGAAATGAATACTAACATTGCTTTCACCTTCTTCACCACCGACTCAGGAGGTTAACCTTTAAGGTGTCCTGCACAAGGACTCTCAAATCCCTTTGCATCTCTGCATTTTGAATTCACTCCCCTTTTAAATAATAGTCTGCCCATTTATTTCTTCCACCAAAGTGCATGACCATACACTTTTCAACATTGTATTTCATTTGCCACTCCTTTGCCCATTCCCCTAAACTATCTAAGTCTACACTACCCACTCCTCCACCTACCTTTGTATCATCGGCAAACTTAGCCACAAATCATTGACATATATTGTAAAAAGCAGCGGTCCCAACACCGACCCCTGTGAAACTCCACTGGTAACTGGCAGCCAGCCAGAATAGGCTCCCTTTATTCCCACTCTCTGTTTTCTGCCGATCAGCCAGTGCTTCACCCATGCTAGTAACTTCCCTGTAATTCCATGGGCTCTTATCTTGCTAAGCATCCTCATGGGCAGCACTTCGTAAAAGGCCTGAAAATCTAAGTACACCACATCTACTGCATCTCCATTGCCTACCCTCCTTGTAATTTCCTCAAAAATTTGCAGTAGGTTTGTCTTGTCAATAATGACCAGACACCTGTGCAAGAGAGTTTTTAATGTGTAAAATGCCATTGCACTGGGGCCACTCTCTCGACTTCAGAAGTCCGGGTTCAGTGATGTAGTCTTCACAAACTGGGGAGTTCCTTGGTTGCAGACGTTGACTACTTCTGTGCCTTGTCATGCTCTTTGCTCTCCATGAAGCATTGCAGAGCCACCTTCCTGGCCATTGGATCTCACTGTAAATCTCATCTGACCAGTACGGCAGAGCTGACTTTTCTGCATGCTAGGATGGGCACTTCCCAATCTCACTGGGGTATGAGGTGGGCAGCTGCCCTCACCTGGTTTAGCCCACCTGTTGAAGCGGCGTACTGGGATGTGGTTGCTGGCACATGCAGATATCTACCTGGAAGCACGGGTGAGAGCTGAGTGAGGGAGCTGCCCCAGTAAACATGAACCAACCCAGTTCAGAGGCAAGAAGCGCAGCCCAACTTGTTGCAGCTTGCACCCAGACCAGGGTTGGAATCAGTCAGAGAGTCATAGAACACTGCAGCACAGAAACAGGCCCTTTGGCCCATCTAGTTTGTGCCGAACCTTTAATATTCCTGGTCCCTTTGGCCTGCACCTGGACCATAGCCCTCCATACCTCTCCCATCCATGCTTCCCTTAAACATTGAAATTGAGCTTGCATGCACCACTTGTCAGCTCATTCCATACTCTCACCCACCCTTTGAGTGATGAAGTACCCCCTCATGTTCCCCTTAAACTGTTGTCCTTGCCTTTTATTCTGGCAGGAACATTCAAACGCTCTACTCTCAAAATTTCACTTTTGCAAGGCCTCCCACTTACCACGTGCACCTTTGCTGGAAAACAACCTGTTCCATTCCACATTTGCTAGGTCCTTTCTGATACTATCAAAATTGGCCTTTCTCCAATTTAGAATCTCAGCCCGAGGATCAGATCTATCCTTTTCCATAATTACCTCGAAACTAATAGCACTGTGATCGCTAAAGTGTTCTCCTATACAAACTTCTGTCACCTGCCCTGTCTCTTGCCCTAATAAGAGATCTAGTATCATTCTCTTTTTAGTTGCGATTCCTATGTACTGATTAAGAAAATGTTCCTGAACACACTTAACAATCTTTTTCCAATTCAGCCGTTGTATAGTATGGGAATCCCAGTCAATATGTGGAAAGTTAAAATCACCTACCATCACAACCTTGTGTTTCTTGCAACCGTCTGCAATCTGTCTGCAAATTTGTTCCTCCAAATACTGTGGACTGTTGGGTGGTATATAATATTATCACATTAATGTTATCATACCTTTCTTATTTCTCAGTTCTACCCATAAAGCCTCACTGGACAAGCTCTCTGGTCTGTCCTGACTGAGTTCTGTTGTGACATTTTTCCTGAATATTAATGCCACCCCTCACTCTTCAATACCTCCTGCTCTATTAAGTCTGAAACAAGAAACCACGGTATATTGAGTTCCAGTCCTGCCTCTCCTGCAACCAAGTCTCACTAATGGCTACAATATAATTCTATGTGCTGATCCATGCCCTAAGCCATCCATTCCCTACAATTTGCATTGAAATATACACAGCTCAAAACTTTAGTCCCACTGTGCTCAACCTTTTGAATCCTGACTTCTTATGTGGAGTGAGCAACATCTTTCCACAGACACCCCACTATTTGTTCTTGTGCTCTGGTTTCCAACTCCAGTTTAAACCAACCCTCTTCTCCCTCCCCCACCCCCCAATGCAGCACTAACAAAGCTTCCTGTTAGGATATTAGTTCCCATTCTACTTAGGTGCAAACCATCCCTTCTGCCCCCAAAGAGAGCCTAATAATCCAAAAATCTGAAATCCTTCCTCCTGCACTAACTCATTAGCCACGTGTTGAACTGGATGATCTTCCTCCTTCTGGCCTCACTAGTACATGACACATGGAGCATTTCTGAGATCACAACCCTAGAGGTTCTGCCCTTTAACTTTGCACCTAACTCCCTAAATTTACTTTGCAAGACCTCATTACCCTTTCTACCTGTCATGGGTACCATCATGGACCACAACCTTTGGCTGCTCACCCTCCCACTTAAGGATGTTGTAGACTTTATCTGAGATGTCCCAGACCTTGGCATCTGGGAGATAACAAACCATCCGGAAATCTTGTTCTTGTTTGCAGAACCTCCTTTCTGCTTCCCAAATCAGCGAATCATCTATCACTACAGCTCGCCTCTTCTTCCCCACCCCCACCCCTTCCCTTGTGAGCGACAGAGCCAGACTCTGTGCCAGAGACCTGACCGCCGCGACTTTCCCCCAACGATATCCAAAGCAGTATACCTGTTGTTGAGAGGGGTGCTTTGCACTGGCTGCCTATCCCTTTTCCCCCTCCTGATGGTCAATCAGTTACTCAAGTGCAATGCCCTGCCTCCCTTTATGTCTGTCAACCCCTCAGCCTCTTGAATGATCTGGAGTTCATCCAGTTCCATCACCAGCTCCTTATCACGATCTGTTAGAAGCTGTAGCTAGATACACTTCTTGCAGGTACAGTCGTCAGGGACACTGGAAGTCTCCCTACATTCCCGCATGCTGCAAGAGTAGCATTCCAGTGTCGTGTCTGGCACCCCCACTGCTTTAAATGTGCAATAAGCAATCACAAAAGAATAAATAATGAAAAATAACTGTATATTGCCTACAGCCTCTGAGTCCTCAATGAGCCAAAGCCTCAACTCCCCACTCCAACAATAGCCACTCCCACAATGGCTGCTCCACTTAAACCTAATTTCTTTTTATTGGTCCTTACCATATGCCAAATTATGTGCAATCCAATGTTTCCTTGGAACTGTGGTGCAGAATATGTGCCAAATGCTTCCACTTGCTTTTTTTAAACTCTCCTTCCCTCCAAGCAGTCTGATGTCTCTTTGAGACTGTTTCACAAAAAACTGCGAATCGCTGAGGCAGGGATAAATTTTGGGATGGGCAGGGGTCAGAGTTAGTCTAGCAATTGGCTAGAGTCGGAATTAGGCTGGGGATGGAGCAATGAGCAATGAGCCCGATGTAAGGCCTTTAATGCTCAGTAGCACCCATCCATTGTTTGGTAGAGTTGTGGAATATAATGGGGGCCTGGGCTGTAAGAGGGGTCTGATCAGAACCCATTCCACCCCCACCCCTATGCTGGTGGTGTGCTGCTCTCTCAGCCTGTCCCATGTAAGGTTAGTGCTGATTGAAACTCTGCACAACAGGACAGGCTTCCTTAGTGGGGTTGGGGATAGGGGGATATTGGGGTTTGCTAGCTCAAAGTTCAAAGTAAATTCCTTATCAAGATCCACATATGTCATCATATACTACCTTGAGATTCATTTTACTGCAGGCATTTATGTGGGAAAAAAAACAATTGAATTTATGAAGAGGCATTTGATAAGGTACCCCATACAAGGCTTATTGAGAAAGTAAGGAGGCATGGGATCCAAGGGGATATTGCTTTGTGGATCCAGAATCGGCTTGCCCACAGAAGGCAAAGAGTGGTTGTAGCTGGGTAATATTCTGCTTGGAGGTCGGTGACCAGTGGTGTGCCTCATTGATCTGTTCTGGGACCCCTTCATAATTTTTATAAATGACCTGGATGAGGAAGTGGAGGGATGGGTTAGTAAATTTGCTGATGGCACTAAGTGGATAGTGTGGAGGGTTGTCAGAGGTTACAGCGGGACATCGATAGGATGCAGAACTGGGCTGAGAAGTGGTAGATGGACTTCAACCCAAATAAGTGTGAAGTGGTTCATTTTGGTAGGTCAAATTTGAAGACAGGATATAATATTAATGTTAAGACTCTTGGCAGTGTGGAGGATCTGAGAGATCCTGGGGTCTGTGTCCATAGAACACTCAAAGCTGCTGCACAGTTTGACAGTGTTGTGAAGAAGGCATATGGTGTGTTGGCATTCGTCAATCGTGGGATTGAGTTCAAGAGCCGTGAGGTAATGTTACAGCTATATAAGACCTTGGTCAGACCCCACTTGGAGTATTGTGTTCAGTTCTGGTCGCCTCACTACAGGAAGGTTGTGGAAGCTATAGAAAGGGTGCAGAGGAGATTTACAAGGATGTTTCCTGGATTGGGGAGCATGCCTTATGAGAATAGGTTGAGTGAACTCGGCCCTTTCTCCTTGCAGCGACAGAGGATGAGAGTTGACCTGATAGAGGTGTATAAGATGATGAGAGGCATTGATCGTGTGGATAGTCAGAGGCTCTTTCCCAGGGCTGAAATGGCTAACACGAGAGGGCACAGTTTTAAGGTGCTTGGAAGTAGGTACAGAGGAGCTGTCAAGGGTAAGTTTTTTATGCAGAGAGTGGTGAGTGCGTGGAATGGGCTGCCAGCGATGGTGGTGGAGGCAGATACGATAGGGTCTTTTAAGAGGCTCCTGGGTAGGCACATGGAGCTTGGTAAAATAGAGGGTTATGGGTAACTCTAGATAATTTCTAAGTAAGTACATGTTTGGCACAGCATTGTGGGCCAAAGGGTCTGTATTGTGCTGTAGGTTGTCTATGTTTCTATGAAAAGATATACCTAAACACAGACTGATATACAACCTGTACGGGTCCTGAAGTTCCTATACCTCCTCCCTGGCAACAGTGAGAAAGGAGATGGTCTGGTTACTGGAGGTCCTTGATGCTTTCTTGTCAAATGCTTCGTGTAAATGTGCTCAATGATGGGGAGGGCTTCCCCTGCATCCATCACTTTCTGTACATTTCTTTTCCTGGGTGTTTTTTTTTGATACAAGGCCATGATGCAACTAGTCAGGATACTCTCCACTGTTTATCTATAGAAGTTTGTTTAGAAATTACTTGCGCAGGGCCGTTCTGTAGCTGACCAACCAATGCAATGGCCATCGCCCTGATACCCCCACTAATGCTGAGCTGGTTCCCCCCCACAGCAGCTGGAGAGGAGTCTACAAGACTTTGGCCTGCCCTGGGAACGGAACCCAGGAGATGGAGCCTTCTACGGCCCCAAGGTGAGTGCAGAGTCTTCCCAGTGTCGGCCCAACAGAGCTGTCGGTCAGGAGGGATGAATTATCAGGGAACAAAGTAGACAAGGCTGAGCAGTGAACACAGAGCTGAGCCCAACTCTTGCAGCCCTCCCACCCTGAGCCTCCAGCTGTGGGAGATGGCAGAGCCATCGGTGTGAGGCCGGAGGGAGAATCCATTGGGGTGTAGAGCAGACTCGCCTGAGCAGTGAACACAGAGCTGAGAAGCGATTGTGGAATGAGTGTGCGAACATGTGCATTGGCCACTTCTTCGTGCTTACATTGTCAAGGCAGATCAGGCTATGGGTGCTAACCAGGGACATGAGATTCTGCAAATGCTGGAAATCCAGAGTCGCATGAACAAAATGTTTGAGGGACTCAGCAGGTCAGGCAGCATCTATGGAGGGGAATAAAGAATCCTGATGAATGGTCGGGGCAAAACATTGACTGTTTATTCCCCTCCACGGATGCTGTCTGACCTACTGAGTTCCTCCAGCACTTTGTGCATGTTACTGAAGAGCTGAAGTGAATTGGTATAAAGCAGTACCGATGATGGGCTTGTGTGGTGGGTTGAAAGGGTCGATATGACCATACAGAAGCAAAAGCAGGTCCATGATGGGTCCTGTTAGTGCCATTTCCCTCCATCAAACATGCCCATCAAACCTCCTTTCTCTGCCATTAACCCAGGGATAATTAACCTGCCAGCACACTGGGAGGGAACTGGACAAGAGCCATGCCATCACAAGGAGAGTGTGCAGACTCCATAGGGGCAGGATTGAACCTGGGCTCTGGGAGCTATGGTGCAGTGGCTGAACTGTGGTTTTGTTCTGTAACTTGTGCTCTTGCTGACGAATCAAGGTGTCCATCTCAGACCTTGCCATTATGATTACAGATTGATATCCAGATTAAGGATGCAATTGGTCGCAATCACCAGTGTGCCACTATCCAGCTGGACTTCCAGCTCCCAATCAGGTTTGACCTGAGCTACATCGGGTGAGTGTGTCCACTTGTGGGTCCAGGAAATGTGGCCGTCTCCTTAACAGAACCAACAAAAAAAATACTACTCAAGAAATTATTTTTCAGCATTTTTCTCCCTCTCCCGGTGAATACATCACTCTTTTGGATTCAATCACTTACTCCCTCAGTACTGAGTTCGCTCCCGACCCCTCTCAATTCTCGTACTCAGATTAGATCGCACAGTTTTGATCACTGTATAACCCTAGGTTAGACAATACTGGGAGCACTGCACACGAGTTTTGTTTTGTATATCCTTTGGTTTGAATATACTGTGAGTACTTTGTGTGGTCTGTTATCGTTGTCTCATCAGAACACTGTGTAATGTCCTGTTCTCAATATTGCTCGGTTAGATCATATCCCCAGTTTACACCATGCTGGGAACACATTGTCAGTTCTGCTTTCTATATTCTGTAGTTAGTCCACACTGGGAGCACCATGTACGGTTCTGGTCTCCGTATTGCGACGTTAGATCACACTGGAGGACTGCATGCTGTTCTAGTCCCTATCTGCCTTGGTTAGAGTACACTGTTAGTATCTACAGTGTCGGTATGCACATCCAGTGGTTCGACCAAACTGGGCACGTATTCGCCCTGTTGGTCTCTGTATCCCTTGGTTAGACCACATCACAAGTAATGGGGTCACGGATTTCTGGGAAGATATTTGCCTGTCAATTGACATTTAATAAATGTAACAATCAGAAAGTGTTGTGAAATTTTCTGGTTTGTGGTAGCAATACATATAGATTGCTATAAGTCACAAAACTAATTAAATAATGCAAATGGCGAAGTTAATTTGGGAGCATGCTGGGTGTTATAGTGCTGATTGGATCACTTTCACTTCTCTCAGGAACTGAGCAGGGCAATTGAATATGATTTTGTTGATTTCTATTGTTAACTTTTTCTGAACATGCATGGGAATTACATCCAGGAACTTGTGGGAGACCAAGTTCAGAGCCTTGATTTGAAAGCTTGCTCGTCATTTACCCATTGCAGGAGAGATAGCAGCAATGCAGAGAGACCTGTGATGATTCACCGTGCTATCCTTGGGTCGGTGGAGCGGATGATCGCAATCCTGACAGAGAATTATGCAGGAAAGTGGTAAGTTACTCTGGTTGCGGATTGAATGGGCATATTTTCAGTTAAATTCAGTTTTTTGTTTAACTCGAGTTGGGACATCAGAAGCAAACTGCACTGCTGTGTTGGCTGAAACAAAGGTGGTGACGAAGCAACATACAGGTAGGAGATTGAAAATCTCCACAGCAACAACCTTTCACTTAAGGTAAGCAAGACCAAGGAGATGATTATGGACTTCAGGAGGAGGAAACTGGAGGTCCAGGAGCCAGTCCTCATCAGAGATCAGAGGTGGCACCCTTAAGTTCTTCAGTGTTTTCATTTCTGAGGATCTGGCCTGGGTCCGGCATGTAGGTGCCGTTGCGAGGAAAATACGACAATGCCTCTACTTTCTAAGAAATCTTGGCATGTCATCTAAAACTTTGACGTGTGGTGAGGAGTAATAAATTGGTTGCATCATGGCCAGGCATGGAAACAAAAATGCCCTTGAAGGAAAAAACTCTCAAAAAAAGTAGTGGATATGGCCCAGTCCATCATGAGTAAAGCCCTCCCCACCGTAGAGCACATCTACATGGAGTGCTGTCACAGGAAAATAGCCTCCATCATTAGGGACCCCTATCATCCAGGCCGTGCTCTCTTCTCGCTTCTGCCAGAAGGTGCAGGGGCCTCAGGACCCACACCACCAAGTTTGTGAACAGTTATTACTCCTCGACCATTAGGCTCTTGAACCTGAGGGGATAACCACTCAACTTCACTGAACTGTGAACTCTTTCATGACTCTTCACCTCATATTTATTGCTTAGTTATTTTTAATTATTATTGTTTTTCTTTCTTTTTGTAGTTTGTGTTTTGCTCTTTGGTTGCTTGTTCTGTTGGGTGCAGCCATTCATTGTGCTTCTTGTATTTACTGTGAGTGCTTGCAAGAAAATGAATCTCAGGCTTTGTATATGGTGAGATACTACTTTGATAATAAACTTACTTTGAACTTTGTGAATGTTGTCTATGGTACGTTTGTAGAACCTTGTGAGAGTCATTGTTGACGTACCAAATCTCCTCAAACAGAGGTCAAAGTATATTTATTATCTAGATTTATATATGCAGTATGCAACCTTTAGAATTGTCTTCGTGCAGGCAGTCACAAACCAAAGAAACACCATAGAACCCATTTAAAGAAAGCCCCCAGGTAACAAGACCATCAGATGTGTGAAAAACAAATCATGCAAGTAACAGAAATAATATGCAAACCTTAAACATCAGATCGATAGAGTCCCCAACACACACAGTCTGCCAAGGGAAGTAAAGTCAGTCTGGGAACTGATGTCTGCAGCCGTAGAACAGTCAGTTCAGCGCTGTGTCAATGCCTGCAGACCTCGATCAAATTGCACAAATAGTAAAGCACTGAGGACGTTAAACATCAAACCACAGTTGAAAGTGAGTGCACAGCCACGAGCTGCTGAGGTGATCAAACCTTACAGCATAGGACCCAAGACCTTCTACCGGCAGCAGCGAGGAGCCAGACGGCACTAAACTCTCTCAGCCTCGGCACTTTAATCAGCACGGAGTAAAGGAGTCGACCACAGATTCATTTTTCCCCCAGCGATGGCCCCAGCTCCACTTCGCACTGAATCTCCCAGGCAGAAGTGCCAAATCGTTCAGTTGGCCTGATAATACATTCTTAAAAGCGGAATTACGGGCTGCAATCGATCCCAGTTCAGAAAAAGATGATTAATATTTAGAAGAAGAGTATCCAATTGTTCTGTAAGTTATCTGCAAGACGTCGCTGGTCACTGGTGCCATCTTGTTGGAAGTTCCTAATGAAGTATAAGTGCAGATGTGCCTTCTTTGTAATTGCATCAATACGTTGGGCCCAGGATAGACCTTCAGAGATGCTGATACCCTGCATCTTGAAACTGTTCACCCTTTCCGTTGCTGATACCACAATGAGGACTAGTGTGTGTTCTCCCGACTTCCGCTTCATGAAGTCCACAATCAATTCCCTGGGTACTACTTGATTCTGAATGTTCCCCTTGCTTTAGGGAACTTTAGCTGCTTCCAAGGGCAGGGTTAGTTTTTGATACTAATAGATTGTAACCCCTGGAAATGGAGCCTATGTTCCTGTGTCTCTGTGTTGCAGGCCACTCTGGCTATCGCCCTCGCAGGTCATGGTGATTCCCGTTGGCAACAGCACTGAAGATTATGCACGCCAGGTATGTTGCTAGTGCATGCCCTTGCTTTCTGCTGTCCAAGGTGTAAAGATGCCTCTGTTTAGAGCCTGTGTAGACTTATAGTGTTGTACAGCACGTCAGCAGGCCTCAACTTGGCATACTGACCGAAATGTCTACTCGAGCTGGTCCTGTTTACCAGGGTTTGACCCATATCTCTAAACCCTTCCAATCCATGGACCTCCCAAATACCTTCTGGATGTTGGTGTTTCCTCTGGAAGATCGTTCCATATATCCACTGAAGTTCCATTTTAAATCTTTCTCCTCTCATTTTAAACCTATTCCCCCCACCTGGGGAAAAGGCTGTGATCATCCACTGCATTTGTGCCCCTCATGATTTTATAAACCTCAGTCAGGTCACTCTCAGCCTCCTCTCCAGGGAATACAGTCCCATCCTGTCCAGTTTCTCCTTATAACTTAATTCCTCAGGTCCCAGTCATGTCTGGTTGGATATTTCCTGCATCTTCTTAAGAACATCCTTCCTGCGGCTGGGTGACCAGAACTGGGCATGATACTCAAAGTGTGGTTTCAGAGACTTGTGTATATCTCTGGTCCAATGGACCTTGCTCAAGCTACACTTGGAGGACCACATTGGTGTTTAGGGTAGAGCCATGTTTCATAGATCTAAAGGCCCAGCTTTGACTATGACCACACCACACCACCCCACACAGTGCAACCTGTGTGGAGTTTGCACGTTCTCCTTGAGATTGTGATACCCTCTTCCCCTCCCCACTTCACCAGGTGCTCATGTTTTCTCCCACATCCTAACAATATGCAGTTGGGTTGGTTAATTACCTGAGGTGTGTATGTACTTATGCCCATCACTCCTACTGGCCTCCAACACCAACTTGCCGGAGTCATCTGTCACTCGTACTGGCATCCAACAGCAACTTGCCAGTCTTTCAATTTGCCCCCAGGTGTAGCCCATCTTTGGTGAGGTCTTTGGCATTTCTCTAGCTCTGGTTTTTACGGGATAGTGTTGCTAGCCCCATGCCCAACCCTCCTCTCACAGCCGGGCTTGGGACTGTCCATGGCAAAATTCTAAGTGTGTAGGTGGGTGGTTAAATCTAGGAGTATGTTGATGTGAAGGTGGGGACGTAGGTTACAAGGAAAGGACCAGATAGCCCGATGGCCTTATCCTCTGTCACACAGAAACCTGAAAGTGAAAATAACAGCGGGGCGGGGTTGGTGAGGGATAAACTCAGCCAAGGAATGGCATGTCATTGTGAGGAGGGCACAGAGCAGAGACTCAGTGTTCCAGGATAAACCTCTACTCCGTCAGCTCAGTGAGGCGGTCACTGGTCACACAGGGAGTGGTGTCGTTGAGTGGCAGGTGGATCTTGGGGGGAACACAGGAGAATGAAGTCTAGAAGGTTTGGAAAGTTGGGGGTGGGGGGGAAAGGATACAATATACGTAGCAGTGTACACCAAATGGCCTCTTTCACGTAATGAGATAAAAGGACTGAGTGAAACTGGACAGCTCCAGTATCACCCTGAGCCTGTGGCAACATTCTGCTGAACACTCTCACCATCGACCTGGGAGGACGTTCGGGGCCGTGGGAGGTGGATCTGGAAAGTTCCATCAGTAACTAGAAGTGAGGGGGTGTGGGGTATAGCGGATGACATAGAAATCCAAGGCTTGAAAACTGGGTGTGTGGACCACAGGTACATCAGCAGTTCGTGGAGGCTGGCTTCATGGCGGACATCAACTTTGATCCTGGATCCACGCTGAACAGGAAAATCCGGAGCGCACAGCTGGCACAGTACAACTTCATTCTGGGTAAGGTATTGCCAATAGAATGCTGAGCCCCTTCTGTGCAGCGTCATTCTGGCTAAGGAATGTGTCCTTCTGTGGGTGAATGGTTGGGGAGGGAACCCCTACTGTTCCTTTGCTTTATCCTAATCACAAACCCAGTACAAGGACAGATCTGGATCAACACAGAGTGAAGCTTCCTCTACATCGGTCCCATTGCACTCCTGGGGTCAGACACTGAGTGAAGCTCCCTCCACACTGTCCCATCACACTCTCCCAGGGTCAGACACAGAGCGAAGCTCCCTCCACACTGTCCCATCACACTCTCCCAGGGTCAGACACAGAGCGAAGCTCCCTCCACACTGTCCCATCACACTCTCCCAGGGTCAGACACAGAGCGAAGCTCCCTCCACACTGTCCCATCACACTCTCCCAGGGTCAGACACAGAGTTTAGTTCTCTCCACACCCGTCCCATCACACACTCCGTCCTGGGCAACATCTTGTAATCGCCCCTGCACTGTCTCCATCATTGTCATGTAATTCCTGTGGCAGGGTGACCAAACTGCACACAGTGCTCCAGCAGAGGTCTAGCTGTTCCTGTCTTCTAATTAATCAAGGCTGGTGTCCCGGACAAACAAGATAAAATATGCAGATGCTGGAAATCCGAGCAACACACATATCACGCTGGAGGAACTCAGCAGGCCAGCAGCATCTATGGAAAAGAGTACAGTTGATGTTTCGGGCCGAGACCCTTCACCAGGACTTACCCTTCTTCAGCAAGGTGTTTCTCTTGGTTGTCAGCTTCAAAGATCAGTGAACCTGCACCAAGGTTTCTGGTGTTCCTGATACTCTGCAGGTCCCTGCATCTGTGCACTCAGCTTGCATTACCTCACATTTATTAGAATCCTACTCCATCTGCCACCTGGCCCCTTTCACCAGCACATTGACATTATCCTGTACCCGAAGATTGCCCTCCAGTCTTGATAAGATAAAACTGTCCTCCACATTGTCAACGACACCAGTTTTTCATTCATAAACTTACTAATCGTGCCTCCCACATATGCATCCAAGCCAGGGTCACAGTACCAGTCTTGTGGGGCAGCACTGATTGCAACTATCCAGATGCAAAAACTATCCCTTTCCATCGCTTCTGCCTCACATTGCAAAGCTGATTTTGGATCCTGTTGCCCACATGTCCTGCTTCCCCATGGGATGTCTCCTTTTGGAGCAATCTTCCTTGTCAAAGGTCCCTGTAAACCACTTCTACTGCCCTCATCGATGCACTTTGTTGTCCCCTTCATAGAATTCAGTCCAATTAGACAAGATCCCGCCTTTGACCAAGCCAAAGTCACTGGTTAGTCCTTGCCTTTCCAAGTGGTCAGTAACCCTGCTCTAGCATCTCCTCTGCCATATATATTATGCAAATAGATCAATAGTTACTACAGTAAGATCTATAGCTATAACCAGGAGGTTCTGCAATACATACAAAATGTTTGATGAACTCAGCAGATCAGTCAGCTTCTGTGGAGGGGAATAAATGGTTGATGTTTTGGGCTGAAGCCCTTCTTCAGGACTGGAAAGGGAGGGGGAAGAAGTTAGAATAGGAAGTTGGGGGTAGGGGAAGACAAGCTGGCAGGTGATAAGTCAGATGAAGGGGAGGGGAAAGGTTTATAGTTACACCGGAGAGATAAGACCGCAGATACTGCAACCTGAAGTAATAAACAGACTGCTGATAGAGCTCACAAACACTGGCATTTGTTGTTGTGGCAGAAGTACCTTACAGTAAATAATAAAATAACTTTAAATTATAATAATAAATGTAAGAAGTGCAAAAAGAGGGGAAAAAAAATAAATTGTAGTGCAAATGGATTCATTGTCATTATGGAAATCTGATGGCAGAGGGGAAGACTAATCACAAACAAGAGAAAATCTGCAGATGCTGAAAATCCAAGCAACACACATGAAATGCTGGAGGAGCTCAACAGGCCAGGCAGCATCTTTCTCATAAATGCTGAGTTCCTCCAGCATGTTGTGGACATAGAAACATAGAAAACTTACAGCACAATACAGGTTCTTCGGCCCACAAAGTTGTGCCGAACATGTCCCTACCTTAGAAATTACTAGGCTTACCTATAGCCCTCTATTTAATAAGCTCCATGTACCTATCTAAAAGTCTCTTAAAAGACCCTATCGTATCTGCCTCCACCACTGTTGCCGGCTGAGTAAAAAACTTACCCCTGACATCTCCTCTATACCTATACCCCAGCACCTTAAACCTGTGTCCTCTTGTGGCAATCATTTCAGCCCTGGGAAAAAGCCTCTGACTATCCACACAATAAATGCCTCTCATCATCTTGTATACCTCTTATCAGGTTCACCTCTCATCCTCCTTTGCTCCAAGGAGAAAAGGCCGAGTTCACTCAACCTATTCTCATAAGGCATGCTCCCCAATCCAGGCAACATCCTTGTAAATCTCTGCACCCTTTCTATGGCTTCCACATCCTTCCTGTAGTGAGGCGACCAGAACTAAGCACAGTACTCCAAGTGGGGTCTGACCAGGGTCCTATACAGCTGCAACATTACCTCTCGGCTCTTAAATTCAATTCCACCATTGATGAAGGCCAATACACCATATGCCTTCTTAACCACAGAGTCAACCTGCGCAGCTGCTTTGAGCGTCCTATGGACTCGGACCCCAAGATCCCTCTGGTCCTCCACACTGCCAAGAGTCTTACCATTAATACTATATTCTGCCATCAGATTTGACCTACCAAAATGAACCACTTCACACTTATCTGGGTTGAACGCCATCTACCACTTCTCAGCTCAGTTTTGCATCCTATCAGTGTCCCGCTGTAACCTCTGACAGCCCTCCACACTATCCATAACACCTCCAACCTTTGTGTCATCAGCAGACTACCCATCCTTCCACTTCCTCATGCAGGTCATTGATAAAAATCGCGAAGAGTAAGGGTCCCAGAACAGATCCCTGAGGCATTCCACTGGTGACCGACCTCCATGCAGAATATGACCCGTCTGCAACCACTCTTTGCCTTCTGTGGGCAAGCCACTTCTGGATCCACAAAGCAATGTCCCCTTGGATCCCATGCCTCATTACTTTCTCAATAAGCCTTGCATGGAGTACCTTGTCAAATGCCTTGCTGAAATCCATATACACTTCATCTACTGCTCTTCCTTCATCAATGTGTTTAGTCACATCCTCAGAATATTCAATCAGGCTCGTAAGGCATGACCTGCCTTTGACAAAGCCATGCTGACTACTCCTAATCATATTATACCTCTCCAAATGTTCATAAATCCTGCCTGTCAGGATCATCTCCATCAACTTACCAACCACAGAGGTAAGACTCGCTGGTCTATAATTTCCTGAGCTATCTCTACTCCTTTTCTTGAATAAAGGAACAACCTCCAGCGCATCCACTTTCTTAATATCTACATGCTCAAGCTTTTCAGTCTGCTGCAAGTCATCACTACAGCCACTAAGATCCTTTTCCATAGTGAATACTGAAGTAAAGTATTCATTAAGTACCTCTGCTATTTCCTCCAGTTCCAAACACACTTTCCCACTGTCACACTTTATAGGTCCTATTCTTTCACATCTTATCCTCTTGCTCTTCACATACTTGTAGAATGCCTTGGGGTTTTCCTTAATCCTGCCTGCCAAGGCCTTCTCATGGCCCCTTCTGGCTCTCCTAATTTCCTTCTTAAGCTCCTTCCTAGTAGCCTTATAATCTTCTAGATCTCCAACATTACCTAGCTCCCTGAACCTTTTGTAAGCTTTTCTTCTTGACTAGGTTTATTACAGCCCTTGTACACCATGGTTCCTGTACCCTACCATAACTTCCCTGTCTCATTGGAATGTACCTATACAGAACTCTACACAAATATCCCCTGAATATTTGCCACATTTCTTCCACACTTTTTCTTAAGAACATCTGTTTCCAATTTAAGCCTCCAGTTTCCTGCCTGATAGCCTCATCATTCCCCTTACTCCAATTAAACGCTTTTCAAACTTGTCTGTTCCTATCTCTCTCCAATGCAATTGTAAAGGAGATAGAATTATGATCACTATCTCTAAAATGCTCTCCGCTGTGAGACCTGACACGTGACCAGGTTCATTTCCCAATACCAGATCAAGTACGGCCTCTCCTCTTGTAGGCTTATCTATATACAGTACTGTGTCAAGAAACCTTCTTGAACACACCTAACAAATTCCACCCCATCTAAACCCCTCGCTCTAGGGAGATGCCAATCGATATTTGGGAAATTAAAATCTCTCATCACGATAACTCTGTAATTATTACACCTTTACAGGATCTGTTTCCCTATCTGCTCCTCAATATTCCTGTTACTATTGGGCGCCCTATAAAAAACACCCAGTAAAGTTATTGACCCCTTCCTGTTCATAACCTCCACCCACAGAGACTCCCGTAGACAATCCCTCCATGGCATTCACCTTTTCTGCAGCCGTGACACTATCTCTGGTCAACAGTGCCACGCCCCCCACCTCTTTTGCCTCCCTCCCTGTCCTTTCTGAAACATCTAAAACCCGGCACTTGAAGTAACCAATCCTGTCCCTGAGCCATCCAAGTCTCTGTAACGGCCAGCACATCACATCTCCAAGTACTGATCCACGCTCTAAGCTCATCCGCTTTGTTCACAACACTCCTTGCGTTAAAATAGCCACATCTCAAGCCTTCGGTCTGAGCGCGACCCTTCTCTATCACCTGCCTATCCTCCCTCTCGCACTGTCTACAAGCTTTCTCTATTTGTTAACAAACCTCCCCACCAGGATATTGGTCCCCCGGATTCAAGTGCAACCCATCCTTTTTGTACAGGTCACACCTGCCCCAAAAGAGGTCCCAATGATCCAGAAATCTGAATCCCTACCTCTTGCTCCAATCCCTCAGCCACGCATTTGTTCTCCACCTCATTCTATTACTATTCTCACTGTCGCATGGCACAGGCAATAATCCGGAGATTACTACCTTTGCGGTCCTGCTTCTCAACTTCCTTCCTAACTCAGTGTAGTCTTTTTTCAGGACCTCTTCCCTTTTCCTACTTATGTCATTGGTACCCATATGTACCACGACCTCTGGCTGTTCTCCCCCCCCACCGTAGGATATCTTAGACACGATCTGAAACATCCCGGACCCTGGCACCTGGGAGGCAGACTACCATCCGAGTTTCTTTCCTGCGTCCACAGAATCACCTGTCTGACCCCCTAGCGAGTCCCCTATCACTACTGCCTTCCTCTTCCCTTCCCTACCCTTCTGAGCCACAGGGCCAGACTCTGTTCCAGAGGCACGGCTGCTGCCGCTTCCCCCAGGTAGGTTGTCGTCCCCCCCCCCCCCCCCCCAAACAGTACTTAAACAGGAGTACTTATTGCCAAGGGGTACAGTGACAGGGGTACTCTCTAGTACCTGACTCTTTCCCTTGCCCCTCCTGACTGTGACCCATTTGTCTGTCTCCCGTGGCCCTGGTGTGACCACCTGCCTGTAACTCCTCTCTATCACCTCCTCGCTCTCCCTGACCAGATGAAGGTCATCGAGCTGCATCTCCAGTTCCCTAACTCGGTTCCTTAGGAGCTGCAGCTCGACACACCTGGTGCAGATGTGGCCGTCTGGGAGGCTGGGAGACTCCAGGACTTCCCACATCCGACACTGAGCACAGAAAACCGGCCTCACATACACTTCCTCCTTTCCGCAAATAACACGGTAGAGCTACCTCGCCTGGTCCCATTACTGCCTGAGCCCACTGAGCCTTATCACTCTGCTGCCTCTGACTCAACTGCCCCCTGCACATGGTGGTCTTTTTAAAGCTTTGACGTCACGTGCCTGTGCAGTCTCGCCTCTTTAACCCTGAGTAGTAAAAAACTCCCTTCACTCCAAAAAATCTGCCGTTCACTTACAGCCTTGTTGCTCTGAAGGGGGAGAGGCAAGGGGGAAGAAACTCCTGAAATGTTGAGTGTGTGTGTCTTTGGGCTCCTGCGACATTTCCCTAATGGTGGCAATGAGAAAGGGGCATATCCTGGGTGATGAGGTCCTTAATGATGGATGCCGCATTTTTGAGGCATCGCCTTTAGAAGATGCCCTCAGTACTTGGGAGACTAGTGACCTTTGATAGAGCTGGCCAAGTTTACAACTTAATGCAGCTTTTCTCAGACCCACTGCAATGGTCCATCCATACTGGACAGTGATGCAACCAGTTAGAATGCTCTTCACAGTAATTTGTAACGTGTCATACTAAAATTCCTCAAACTCAGCCGGTCAGGCAACAGTTTGATGACATTTTGACTTTGATGTTTTGGGTGGAGACCTACAGTACATCAGAACCTGATTGTTTATTGTACTGAGATGCAGTGAAAAGGTTTTGTTTGCACATCGTTTAGGCAGAGAACGTTCTAGACATGTACATCTGAATAGTACAAATAGAGAATCAGAATATAGTGTTACAGATAGAGGAAAAAATACTGTTTATTTTCAGCAAATAAAGGGCAAAGGTTTTAATAAGGTTGATTAAAAGGTTCAAACTTTAATTTTATTGTCAAAGTATGCATGTATAAATTTGCCTTGTCCTGATAGCCATGAAATACCCATAAAAAAGTAAAATAAACAAAACTCACAAACCCCAGAGTTCCCTCACTCGCTTCTCCGCACCCCCTCACCTGCAGAAACAAAAACAGTGACAATACAATCCCTGAACCCCTCACTTGCAAAAAAGAGCAGCGACAGTAGATTCAAAAACCCCTAACCCACATTACCCCCCCCCCCCAACTTTCACACAAAGAACTAACAGATCACCCTCCCACCATTCGGCCACAAGAAAGAAAACGCCAAAAAACTGAAGGAGTTTTAAAAGACAGTCCAATTACATAAATCTCAGAACATCAAACAGTCCTCCGTGACTCAGAGCTCATGGCCTGCTCCAAACGGTGGCCTCTAATGGGAGCGATTGCTGACCATCAGGAGTGATCAGTGATCGGTGATTCCCTCTCTGCATTCACCTCGATACTTCAGTCTTCCTCGCCACTTCGAGACCCCGTGTCCCGTTCTGTGTCAGCTTGTGTTCTTAGTCCTTTTTGGGTTCTCGTCTCAGATTTCCACAAGACTGCACACGGCACAGCAGAGCACTAGGTCATTCAGTCGAGCTCCAAACTGTACGTCACAGGCTCTAACAGTTTCTGTAGCACAAACAAGACTAAAAGAACAAGCAGAAGGCATAGAAAGAGTGATATAATTTAAAAGATTTGGTATATGGAAGATGTCGCCCAAGGAATCATTCTCTGGCACCATCTTGACCATTTAGCAAATCAAATTAAATTAATTTTACTGTGCAACAGGTCCATTCAGGAGTCTTCAAACAGCTGGTAGAAGCTGCCCTTGAACTTGATGGTGTGCATTTTATAAGCTTTTGTACCTTCTGCTCGATGGGAAGGGGAGAAGAGAGAAATTATGCAGTTACTTATGGTCTCGGGCAGGCCAACCACAATGCATCCGGGTGAGATGCGTTCCAGAGAAGGTGAGAATCATTGGGAAAGCTGAATTTCCTTCACCTGCAGTTGTGCTTCCTGGCCATTGTATCTACTGCTACATTGCTGCTCCAGAACAAGTTAGTGATGACGGTCACATCTAGGATTCAGCAATTCCTCTTGCCCCAGTCCTCACAGATACTGTTCACCTCACTGAGTTCCTCAAGCAGATCTCCCACTGGCCAGCCATTTCAATTCCACTTCCCATTCCCACACCAACATGTATATCCATGGTCTCTGCTGCCAGGTTAAGGCTAGACACAGCTCAGAGAAACAGCACTTGATGTTTTGGTTTGGTCAGCTCTAGCCTGATGGCATGAATGTCAACTTTTCTAATTCAGTAACCTCTCCCCTCTTTTTGTTCCTTAACCCTCCAGCTGCCAAACACCACCTCTTCCCTCCCACCCCCGCACTCTCAATCAGACCCTCTCCCTCCCACGCATTCTTCCCACCACTCAGAATTCTGGAGGGACTCAGCAAGTCAAGCAGTGTCTATAGAGGCAAATGAACAGTTCATGTTTTGGGCTGATACCGTGCATCTGGACTGGGGAAGGAAGTGGTGTGAAGCCCATTGACTATTAATTCCCCTCCAGTGATGCTGCTGGACCTGTTGAATTTCTCCAGCATTTTGTGTGTTTTGCTCTGGATTTCTGCAGAACCTCTTGTGTATTCTTCCCATCTTCTCTTCTCACCTTCTTCCCCTTATTGGATGTTCCACTGTCCTCTCCAATTTGATTCCATCTTCAGGCCTTTATCACTTCCACTTGTCACCTCTCAGTTTCTCTTCAACCTCCCGTCCCCCACCCCTCATTTGGATCCACCTTTCACTCAGTGTCTCTTGTTGCACCTGTTTTTATATTGGAATACATCCCCTCTTGCTTTCCAGTCCTGATGAAGGGTTTCGAGCAGAAGCATTCCCCTCACGCACAGATGCTTCCTGACCCTCTAAGTTGACCCAGCTCCTGTGAGTGTTTCTCCAGGGTTCCTCCAGCAGTCCCTTTGTCCCTCTGCTATAATGACACCGCCCTGCACAAACTACAGGGTCAGGGACAGGAGTTGTTTTGATACTTTGAACTTGAACTTAGTGGTACTGAATGCAAAGTTGTTCTGATTCCTGAGACAGAGTGGTAAGTGGTTTAGTTTATTGACAGTTTTGGTCACTGTGTGTGGATCACACCTGGTCCTAACTGATTCTTTTCCTTTATTGTTCCCTCGGAGCAGTCGTGGGAGAGAAGGAGAAATCCACTGGGACAGTCAATATTCGCACCAGGGATGGCAGACGGCATGGGATGAGAGATCTCTCGGACACCGTACGGAGACTGGCTGAGCTGCAAGAGTCGCGATGCAGGAATGCAGAGGAGGAGTTTTAACCCTGTGCTGGGACGGCAGTGTGAGACTCTCACACCTTCGATGGATGCAACCCATCCCCAGGCGTGACTACCCTTCCAGACTCTGCAGCTAAGCTGCTTATCTCATTCCTCCCCTGTGTCCTGGAATGCTGGTCTCACTTTGCAGGGGCCTCTTGGCAAAGAGCAGCACGCCCTCAGGAGGAGCTGGTTCTGTGTAGGAATGTGGGGTGTGACGGATGGGAGAGCTGGACCAGGGTGAGAAGGAAGTGCCGCAGGGTCAGATGTGCGCCAGCCCTCTTTTATGTTGTTGCACCTGCTTCACCATAACAAAAATCCTGTGCAAGTTGGCCACATCGGCATCCCTCCCCGACATACCAACTCTTCCTCACTTGGCATCTCCTCAGCCTCAAGTCACCTTTCTTCAGCCTGACCCTGAAACTGCAATTTGAACCCTGCCAGGGGCAGGAGGCGCAGTGAGTGTGGACCAGGCAGATGCCGGATCATTTGTGACAGTGGAATCTGTGCACCAGTGCCCTGACACAGATGGGATTTGTTTTCTTTGAAAACTGCCTTTTGTTAATTCTGGAGAGACAGACCCTGGCGTTGGGTTTTGACTCGATACATTGACTGTTTTCTCCCCCCTCACAGATGCTGCTTGACTCACCGAGTTCCTCCAGCAGTTTTACTTCTGCTTCTCCTTTCCCCGTAAAGTTTCTAGCACTCCCTGGGTCAGCTCTTGCCCTGTGGCAATCTGATAGCAGCCCACAGCTAGAAGGAGAAAAATAATTAATAATTAAACTTGGTTTATGTCTCTATTTCTCTACCCAAGTTAGTGTGGGTGACTGTGTGTTCATGTGTGTGGATGCTGAATTTCTAAGAAAGGTTACATGTATAACGCACACAGTCTGCTGGAGGAACTCAGGAGGTCAGGCAGCATCTATGGCGATGAATAAATAGTCGAAGTTTTGGGCTGAGATCCTTCAGAACCTTAGATTATTTGTTTAATCTGCGTCTGTGACCACGTCCATGTACAATACGTGTCTTGTCAATGTTTGCATCACCTGCCTCTGAGTGCGTGTCTGTGTTTGCATGCAACACGCTGTGCGTGTGCGTATCTATATATAAAGATTTTTTTTCTCTCCCCTTAACACTGTTGACGTATGTACATCTGTATGTGTATTTTTCCCTCAGTCTCTGGTCGTCTTCAGAGGCCTGGGAGCGTGAGGGTTTGGTGCAGGACCTTGCTGTTCCTCGTAGTGCACTCTTCTAGACTGAGGTCTCAGACGTTGGTCCTGGGATTTGTCGGAGCCATTTCCCCAGTCCACGTGTCACTGCTGGCTTTAACCTTCCATCTGCTCTTTCAAGCCCTGGTATTTCTCCAGCTTCTCATACTTTCTTCCTGATGTCACTGTCATTCAGGATTGACACATCTATTACTATTGCTTTCTTCTGTTCCTTGTCCAACATTACCATCTCTGGTTGGTTGGCCGGTCTGTATTTGGATGTCCCACAGGATCTTAGCTCTGTCATTCTCCACTGCCTTTTTGGGTGTTTCCATTTGGCCTTGGGATTGTCCAATCCATACTCAGCGCAGATCTTCCTGTGCACAATTCCTGCAACTCGGTTGTGCCGCTCAGTGTATGCTGTTCCTGCTTGCATACTGGCACCCTGCTACTATGTGCCAGATGGTTTCAGCAGATTCTTTGCAGACTGGATCTTGGGTCTTGTCTGGTGTGTTAGACCCCTGCTTCTATTGCTGTTATGCACAGTACCTGTTCTTGTGCATCCATGAACAGCCCCCCTCTGTGCTGTCTCTCAGCTCTGCCGTTTCCAGCCAATGGTAGGACTTTCTTACGTCAGCCACCTCTGATATCTGACGATGTGTACATCCCGTGCAGTGGCTTGTCCTGCCATTGCCTCTGGTCCTTTGGCTCTGCTTCACCCACTTCCATTTCCACGTACCCTGCCTGCTGTATGAGGTATTCTAGCAGGTCGTCTTTAAGGGTCATCTTCCTGATGTACTCATAGATGTTCCACATTTCTTCCAGGACCTTGACACTTCCAAGTCCCGGTCCTCCTTTATTCTGGCGGGTGTACAGTCACTTATCGTTGAAGTTTGGATGGAATCCACCATGTATTGTTAGTAGTTTCTGGGTCTGGATGTCAGTGGCTGCCAGTTCATTCCCTGGCCAGTACACTAGTGCAGCTGGATATCTGATGACTGGTCGGGTGACTATGTTAATGGCTCTGATCTTGTTTTCTATTCAGCTGTTTTTTAGGGCCTGTATCACTCTCTTGAGGTACTTGGATGTTGCAGCCTTCCTTGTGTTCTAACTGTGGCTTCCATACACCTGCAGGATCCCCAGGTACTTGTAGCTGTCCTGTGCATCTGATATTGTGGCCTTCAGGTAACTTGACTCCTTCAGTCTTGATGACTTTGCCTCTTTTCACTGCCACCTGGCTGCAATTTTCCAGTCCAAATGATACTTCACTGTCTTTGCTGTGCACCCTTGTCAGGTGGATTAGTTTGTCAGTGGCTCTTTCATTTCTGGCAGACAGCTTGATGTCATCCATATACAGGAGATGGCTGATTGATGGTCACTCCACACTTGAACCTGTACCCATGTCCATTATTTGAGACGATCTGGCAGAGAGGGTTCAGGCCTGTGCAGAACAGCAGAGGGGATAGTGCATCACCCTGGTATATTCCACGTCTGATGGACATTTGTGCTGTTGATTTAGAGTTAACATCTAGCATTGTCCTCCAATGGCCCATTGAGTTCTTGATGAGGTCCTCAGTGTCTTGTTGACATTGTGCAGAGACAGGCGTTCCAGGATCCATGTGTGGGCAGTGAGTTGTATGCTTTCTGGTAGTTGATCCAGGCTGTGCTTAGTTTGGTTTGCCTTGTCTTGGAGTCTCACATGACTGCTTTGTCAACCAGTATTGGTGCTTGGAGACTCTGATTCCATTACCGATCGCCCTCTGAGCAGGGCTCGGGAATTTACACGTTTCTCAGCTTGGTGGCTGTGATGCCTGACAGGAGCTTCCATGTTGTTGACAGGCAGATTAAAGGCCAGTAGCTTGATAGTGTTGCTTCTTTGTGAGGATCCTTATTTTTGAGTACTGTCCTTCCTTGAGTTAGCCAGCCTGCTTCAAGCATCTGGTTAATTTGAGCTGCCGGCAGTGTATGTAATGCTGTCAGTTTCTTCACCCAGTAGGTGTGGATTATGTCAGGCCCTGGTGATGTCCAGTTCCTCATACTTGCTACCTGTTGCTGCACATCTATTGCTGTGACGGTGACTGGTTCTTCCTCTGGGAGGTTGCAGAGGTTTGCTTGTAGGTCTTTTGGCCACTGGCTGCTGGTGTTATGGGATGCCTTTCTCCTGTTACGCACCAGCAGCAGTAGATATGAAATTGAGTCAGGTTTTTATAAATAAACAATGAAAATTTATTAACCTTTACTCAGAAACATCGAAAAGTAAACAAACGACTAACTTAAACGGAAGTTAACAGTGTTATGTGTCTATAGTTATCAAACAGTCAAACTTAGAGATAATTCTTAACAGAGATTCAAACACAGTCTTAAAGTGGTAGTTTAATGTCCATATGATTCATAAAGTAGGGGAGAGGAGAGGCTTCCCGAACCAGCTTTGAATCGATGTTTGAAGAAAGACGAAACTGCTGATGCAGATCCCTGCTGATAATTGCCTTTTCCAAAGATCCCGAAGAAATAAGATTTCTCAAAGTAACTGACCTTTCGCGGAGGTGGTCAACACACACCCGACACCTTGCAGGGGTTAACCAAAAGTGCGTGCCACACTTCAGGTCATTCACTTCGATACACACACAAAGCTGTTGATTCCTGCTTAATTCTTTGGCTTCGCACGAAGCTGGTATCTCTTCACTCTCTCTCCGACTATGATGACGTAACCACCGACTGTGATTCCCAACAAAACAACTACGCAACAAATTATTGTCTCCCCTTTTATACCAGTGGGGCATGCCATCACGTGATATCACATCACCCCACTATCAGAAGACAATTACATCATACCAATATCACAAGACGATTACATCATGCTCATGAGAAACCCACAAGACAGGTAACACTCCCGTATACTTCCGGTACTCCTCAGTTACTATTCAAGTACTGGCATGTTGTTACTCTGAAAGCTGTGAGAATACTTTTCCTGGTTCTATGGAGAAGTGCGCATTTATTCACTTGGCCTCTGCATCCTTGGTGTACCTTTGTAGTCTGGTAGCCCGAACTGTTAACCATTACTTGGCAGTTTTCAGGGCTTCGGCTATGGACATACCTCTGTACTTCCTCAGTAGCTGAGATGAGTCATTGTGCAGCTCAGTTAGTCTGCTGACCTCTGCCGTTGTGGTT
Source organism: Hemitrygon akajei (assembly GCF_048418815.1). Lineage (NCBI taxonomy): Eukaryota > Metazoa > Chordata > Chondrichthyes > Myliobatiformes > Dasyatidae > Hemitrygon > Hemitrygon akajei. Next base: position 102,427,691 of record NC_133134.1, on the reverse strand, counting down.
TTCATCTTGGCTTCCAATCATCGTCTGTGGGGAAGGGGGTTTTGACAGTATTCATTTTGTAGCTCAGGCATTTCTAGAACAGCTGCTGCCGATGCATACGTCAGGTTACTGGTCTCAGTTAAGTTGGAGGTTGCAGTTTTGGGTAGTGCTTCATGGGCTGCTTCTAGCATGCTGTCTGATGGAATTTTATCACCATGTCTGGGGAGCTTAGTTTGTTGATTGACAGTTTAGCCATGATCTTCTCCCGGACTGCAGCAGTCATCATTGATGTGCCCCAAGATGAGGTCTGAACGTTTATTTCCCATGTACAAGACAATGTTATTACCTTTGCGCCATCTCTGAGTTGTGGAGGTGAGGTTTGAACTCATGTTTCCTCATTGACTCGGTTCTGTGGTGACGTTGCTGCGGTGCATCGTGATTGTGCGTCCAATTCAAGATGTGATAGCAATCCTCTGTCGACAGTGTTTGCTCACTCACTGGGTAACCAGCAGTTTTCATTAATGTGGATGATGGTCTTCGTCATTGCCAGAGGCACACATGTGCTTGGTGTATCCTCTCTCATGTCAGTTGCTGTTAAAGTAGTATTCCATTGATTTCATGTTGTCCTGTCTCGTCCATTTATGTGTGCGTGTGTTGGGGGGGGTCTCTGCCTGTGTGTGTGCGTGTGTTGGGGGGGTCTCTGCCTGTGTGTGTGTGTGTGTTGGGGGGGTCTCTGCCTGTGTGTGTGTGTGTGTGTGTGTGTGTGTGTGTTGGGGGGGGTCTCTGCCTGTGTGTGTGTGTGTGTTGGGGGGGGTCTCTGCCTGTGTGTGTGTTGGGGGGGGTCTCTGCCTGTGTGTGTGTGTGTGTGTGTGTGGATGCCATCCCCTGCTCGGTCCGTCTGCACTCTGGATTGAGTGCGGTTAGCAGAACACAAGCTGGAGCTAGACATCGGAGTATTCCTGAGCAGTGCTGCTACTGACATGGGATAGTAGGATTGGATTATCCGTAGGAAGCGCAAGCTGAAATTCCAACCCGGAGGGGTGAACGCTGGGCAGAATTGATGTACAGAACATCTCAAATAAAAGTGTCTGTGCAAAAATAAGTCAACGTTGTAAATGAGTAACTTTACAAACCTGTCAGGAAGTAGGGCTTCAGACAGCGGTGGGTGGGTATCCCTGGAGCCCAGCACATCCTGCTAGAAGGAACACTGCTGAGCTCCATCATGTGAGTCTACACAGTCAAACCTCAACTATTGCAGTCCGATTCAGTTTGCTTTGTGCAGCTGGAGTTCCAAGTGTTACTGTGGGGGGAGGGGGGGGGGCGGTAAGGCTGAGTCACACCGTGGGGGGGCGGTGAGACGGGGTCACACAGTGGGGGGGCGGTGAGGCTGAGTCACACCGTGGTGGGGCGGGGGGTCACACCGTGGGGGGGGCGGTGAGGCGGGGGGTCACACCGTGGGGGGGCGGTGAGGCGGGGTCACATCGTGGTGGGGCGGTGAGGCTGGGTCACACCGTGGTGAGGCGGGGGGTCACACCGTGGGGGGGCGGTGAGGCGGGGTCACACCGTGGTGAGGCGGGGGGTCACACCGTGGGGGGGCGGTGAGGCTGGGTCACACCGTGGGGGGGCGGTGAGGCGGGGTCACACCGTGGTGAGGCGGGGTCACACCGTGGTGGGGCGGGGGGTCACACCGTGGGGGGGCGGTGAGGCGGGGTCACACCGTGGTGAGGCTGAGTCACACCGTGGGGGGGCTGGGGGTCACACCGTGGGGGGGCGGTGAGGCGGGGTCACACCGTGGTGGGGCGGTGAGGCGGGGTCACACCGTGGTGAGGCAGTGAGGCTGGGTCACACCGTGGTGAGGCTGAGTCACACCGTGGTGGGGCGGTGAGGCGGGGTCACACCGTGGTGAGGCGGGGGGTCACACCGTGGGGGGGGCGGTGAGGCTAGGTCACACCGTGGTGAGGCGGGGGGTCACACCGTGGGGGGGGCGGTGAGGCGGGGTCACACCGTGGTGAGGCTGAGTCACACCGTGGTGAGGCGGGGGGGTCACACCGTGGGGGGGGGCGGTGAGGCGGGGTCACACCTTGGTGGGGCGGTGAGGCTGGGTCACACCGTGGTGAGGCGGGGGGTCACACCGTGGGGGGGGCGGTGAGGCTGGGTCACACCGTGGTGAGGCTGGTCACACCGTGGGGGGGGCGGTGAGGCTGGGTCACACCGTGGTGAGGCTGGGTCACACCGTGGGGGGGGCGGTGAGGCTGGGTCACACCGTGGTGAGGCTGGGTCACACCGTGGTGAGGCGGGGGGTCACACCGTGGGGGGGGCGGTGAGGCGGGGTCACACCTTGGTGGGGCGGTGAGGCTGGGTCACACCGTGGGGGGGGCGGTGAGGCTGGGTCACACCGTGGTGAGGCTGGGTCACACCGTGGGGGGGCGGTGAGGCTGGGTCACACCGTGGTGAGGCTGGGTCACACCGTGGGGGGGCGGTGAGGCGGGGTCACACCGTGGTGAGGCGGGGGGTCACACCGTGGGGGGGCGGTGAGGCTGGGTCACACCGTGGGGGGGGCGGTGAGGCGGGGGTCACACCGTGGTGAGGCGGGGGTCACATCGTGGTGGGGCGGTGAGGCTGGGTCACACCGTGGTGGGGCGGGGGGGTCACACCGTGGGGGGGCGGTGAGGCGGGGGTCACACCGTGGTGAGGCTGAGTCACACCGTGGGGGGGCTGGGGGTCACACCGTGGGGGGGCGGTGAGGCGGGGGTCACACCGTGGTGGGGCGGTGAGGCGGGGTCACACCGTGGTGAGGCAGTGAGGCTGGGTCACACCGTGGTGAGGCTGAGTCACACCGTGGTGGGGCGGTGAGGCGGGGTCACACCGTGGTGAGGCGGGGGGTCACACCGTGGGGGGGGCGGTGAGGCTAGGTCACACCGTGGTGAGGCGGGGGGGTCACACCGTGGGGGGGGCGGTGAGGCGGGGTCACACCGTGGTGAGGCGGGGGGTCACACCGTGGGGGGGCGGTGAGGCTGGGTCACACCGTGGTGAGGCGGGGGGTCACACCGTGGGGGGGCGGTGAGGCGGGGTCACACCTTGGTGGGGCGGTGAGGCTGGGTCACACCGTGGTGAGGCGGGGGGGTCACACCGTGGGGGGGGCGGTGAGGCTGGGTCACACCGTGGTGAGGCTGGGTCACACCGTGGGGGGGGGCGGTGAGGCTGGGTCACACCGTGGTGAGGCTGGGTCACACCGTGGTGAGGCGGGGGGTCACACCGTGGGGGGGGGCGGTGAGGCGGGGTCACACCTTGGTGGGGCGGTGAGGCTGGGTCACACCGTGGTGAGGCTGGGTCACACCGTGGGGGGGGGCGGTGAGGCTGGGTCACACCGTGGTGAGGCTGGGGTCACACCGTGGGGGGGGCGGTGAGGCTGGGTCACACCGTGGTGAGGCTGAGTCACACCGTGGGGGGGGGCGGTGAGGCTGGGTCACACCGTGGGGGGGCGGTGAGGCTGGGTCACACCGTGGTGAGGCTGGGTCACACCGTGGGGGGGGCGGTGAGGCTGGGTCACACCGTGGTGAGGCTGGGTCACACCGTGGGGGGGCGGTGAGGCGGGGTCACACCGTGGTGGGGCGGTGAGGCGGGGTCACACCGTGGTGAGGCTGGGTCACACCGTGGTGAAGCTGGGTCACACCGTGGTGAGGCGGGGGGTCACACCGTGGGGGGGCGGTGAGGCTAGGTCACACCGTGGTGGGGCGGTGAGGCGGGGGTCACACCGTGGTGGGGCGGTGAGGCGGGGTCACACCGTGGTGAGGCTGGGTCACACCGTGGGGGGGGCGGTGAGGCTGGGGTCACACCGTGGGGGGGCGGTGAGGCTGGGTCACACCGTGGTGGGGCAGTGAGGCTGGGTCACACCGTGGTGGGGCAGTGAGGCTGGGTCACACCGTGGAGGGGCAGTGAGGCTGGGTCACACCGTGGTGGGGCAGTGAGGCTGGGTCACACCGTGGGGGGGCAGTGAGGCTGGGTCACACCATGGTGGGGCAGTGAGGCGGGGTCACACCGTGGGGGGGCGGTGAGGCTGGGTCACACCGTGGTGAGGCAGTGAGGCTGGGTCACACCGTGGTGGGGCAGTGAGGCGGGGGTCACACCGTGGGGGGGGGCGGTGAGGCGGGGTCACACCGTGGGGGGGGGGGTGAGGCTAGGTCACACCGTGGTGAGGCAGTGAGGCTGGGTCACACCGTGGTGGGGCAGTGAGGCGGGGGTCACACCGTGGGGGGGGGGGTGAGGCTGGGTCACACCGTGGTGAGGCAGTGAGGCTGGGTCACACCGTGGTGGGGCAGTGAGGCGGGGTCACACCGTGGGGGGGGGGGTGAGGCTGGGTCACACCGTGGTGAGGCAGTGAGGCTGGGTCACACCGTGGTGGGGCAGTGAGGCGGGGTCACACCGTGGGGGGGGGGCGGTGAGGCGGGGTCACACCGTGGTGGGGCGGTGAGGCTGAGTCACACCGTGGTGGGGCAGTGAGGCGGGGTCACACCGTGGTGAGGCTGAGTCACACCGTGGTGGGGGCGGTGAGGCGGGGGGTCACACCGTGGTGAGGCTGAGTCACACCGTGGTGGGGCGGGGGGGGGTCACACCGTGGGGGGGCGGTGAGGCGGGGTCACACCGTGGTGAGGCTGGGGTCACACCGTGGTGAGGCTGAGTCACACCGTGGTGGGGCGGGGGGGTCACACCGTGGTGAGGCGGGGGGTCACACCGTGGTGAGGCGGGGGGTCACACCGTGGTGGGGCGGTGAGGCGGGGTCACACCGTGGTGGGGCGGTGAGGCGGGGTCACACCGTGGGGGGGCGGTGAGGCGGTGTCACATCGTGGTGGGGCAGTGAGGCTGGGTCACACCGTGGTGAGGCGGGGGGTCACACCGTGGGGGGGCGGTGAGGCGGGGTCACACCGTGGTGGGGGAGGTGAGGCTGGGTCACACCGTGGTGAGGCGGGGGGGTCACACCGTGGGGGGGGGCGGTGAGGCGGGGTCACACCGTGGGGGGGCGCTGAGGCTGGGTCACACCGTGGGGGGGGCGGTGAGGCGGGGTCACACCGTGGGGGGGCGCTGAGGCTGGGTCACACCGTGGTGAGGCGGGGGGTCACACCGTGGTGGGGCGGTGAGGCTGGGTCACACCGTGGTGAGGCGGGGGGTCACACCGTGGTGGGGCGGTGAGGCGGGGGTCACACCGTGGTGGGGCGGTGAGGCGGGGTCACACCGTGGGGGGGCGGTGAGGCTGGGTCACATCGTGGTGGGGCAGTGAGGCTGGGTCACACCGTGGTGAGGCGGGGGGGTCACACCGTGGGGGGGCGGTGAGGCGGGGTCACACCGTGGTGAGGCGGTGAGGCTGGGGGTCACACCGTGGGGGGGTGGTGAGGCGGGGTCACACCGTGGTGGGGCGGTGAGGCGGGGTCACACCGTGGTGAGGCAGTGAGGCTGGGTCACACCGTGGTGAGGCAGTGAGGCTGGGTCACACCGTGGTGGGGCAGTGAGGCGGGGGTCACACCGTGGAGGGGGCGGTGAGGCGTGGTCACACCGTGGGGGGGGCGGTGAGGCTGGGTCACACCGTGGTGAGGCAGTGAGGCGGGGTCACACCGTGGAGGGGGCGGTGAGGCTGGGTCACACCGTGGTGGGGCAGTGAGGCGGGGTCACACCGTGGAGGGGGCGGTGAGGCGTGGTCACACCGTGGGGGGGGGCGGTGAGGCGTGGTCACACCGTGGGGGGGGGTGGTGAGGCTGGGTCACACCGTGGTGGGGCAGTGAGGCGGGGTCACACCGTGGAGGGGGCGGTGAGGCGTGGTCACACCGTGGGGGGGGGGCGGTGAGGCGGGGTCACTCCGTGGGGGGGCGCTGAGGCTGGGTCACACCGTGGTGGGGCAGTGAGGCGGGGTCACACCGTGGAGGGGGCGGGGGGTCACACCGTGGGGGGGGCGGTGAGGCTGGGTCACACCGTGGTGAGGCAGTGAGGCTGGGTCACACCGTGGTGGGGCAGTGAGGCGGGGTCACACCGTGGAGGGGGCGGTGAGGCGTGGTCACACCGTGGGGGGGGGCGGTGAGGCGGGGTCACACCGTGGTGGGGGCGGTGAGGCGGGGGGTCACACCGTGGTGGGGGCGGTGAGGCTGGGTCACACCGTGGTGGGGGCGGTGAGGCGGGGTCACACCGTGGTGAGGCGGGGGTCACACCGTGGTGAGGCGGGGGTCACACCGTGGTGGGGGCTGTGAGGCGGGGTCACACTGTGGGGGGCGGTGAGGCTCGGTCACACCGTGGGGGGGGGTGGTGAGGCTGGGTCACACCGTGGGGGGTTGGTGAGGCTGGGTCACACCGTGGGGGGGGCGGTGAGGCTGGGTCACACCGTGGGGGGGTCGGTGAGGCTGGGTCACACCGTGGTGGGGCGGTGAGGCGGGGTCACACCGTGGTGGGGCGGTGAGGCGGGGTCACACCGTGGTGGGGCGGTGAGGCTGGGTCACACCGTGGGGGGGTCGGTGAGGCTGGGTCACACCGTGGTGAGGCGGTGAGGCGGGGTCACACCGTGGTGGGGCGGTGAGGCGGGGTCACACCGTGGTGGGGCGGTGAGGCTGGGTCACACCGTGATGGGGGCGGTGAGGCTGGGTCACACCGTGGTGGGGCGGTGAGGCTGGGTCACACCGTGGTGGGGGCGGTGAGGCTGGGTCACACCGTGGGGGGTGGCGGGTGAGGCGGGGTCACACCGTGGTGGGGGGCGGTGAGGCTGGGTCACACCGTGGGGGGCGGTGAGGCTGGGTCACACCGTGGTGGGGGGGTGAGGCTGGGTCACACCGTGGTGGGGCGGTGAGGCTGGGTCACACCGTGGGGGGGCGGTGAGGCTGGGTCACACCGTGGGGGGGCGGTGAGGCTGGGTCACACCGTGGTGGGGGGGTGAGGCTGGGTCACACCATGGTGGGGGGGGTGAGGCTGGGTCACACCGTGGGGGGCGGTGAGGCTGGGTCACACCGTGGTGGGGGGGTGAGGCTGGGTCACACCGTGGTGGGGCGGTGAGGCTGGGTCACACCGTGGTGAGGCTGGGTCACACCGTGGGGGGGTGGTGAGGCGGGGTCACACCGTGGGGGGGCGGTGAGGCGGGGTCACACCGTGGGAGGGATGGTACTGTGGGAGGCTCACATTGGGAGGGGCGGGTACTGAGGGAGGGTCACACTTGGAGGGGGGTGGTACTGAGGGAGGCTCACATTGGGAGGGGCAGTACTGGGGGGGTCACACTGGGTCGGTTAGTACTGAGGAAGGGTCACAGTGTGGGAGGGATGGTACTGTGGGAGGCTCACATTGGGAGGGGTGGTACTGAGGGAGGGTCACACTTGGAGGGGGTGGTACTGAGGGAGGCTCACATTGGGAGGGGCAGTACTGGGGGGGTCACACTGGGTCGGTTAGTACTGAGGAAGGGTCACAGTGTGGGAGGGATGGTACTGTGGGAGGCTCACATTGGGAGGGGCGGTACTGAGGGAGGGTCACACTTGGAGGGGGTGGTACTGAGGGAGGCTCACATTGGGAGGGGCGGTACTGAGGGAGGGTCACACTTGGAGGGGGTGGTACTGAGGGAGGCTCACATTGGGAGGGGCAGTACTGGGGGGGGTCACACTGGGTCTGTTAGTACTGAGGAAGGGTCACAGTGCGAGGTGTGTACTGAGGCAGGGTCACACTGTGGGAGGGATGGTACTGTGGTGGGTTCACTGCATGAGGGCGAGACAGCACTGAGGCATTGCTGCCCCATTAATGTACTGGTGCCAAGCAAGTGCCATGTTGTCAGAGCCGTTAACATTAAGATGAGTTTATTAAGCTGAGATCTTCCCTGGAATCTGTGTTGAGGCGAATGAATGCCTTGGCACTGCTTTATAGGGTTCCCGAGTCCATGTCTATCCAGCAGCCAGTGTGGCACGCGTGTAATCTGAACGTGAACACGTTGCCGCCTGCCACAACGGCTTCAATGTTCCCACCTATCACTGACCGCATCTTGACAATTACTTCGGTGAATGTCCTGCACAGAGAGGTTATTGAAATGGGTCCGTTTTCTGCTTGTGGGAGCAGTCAGTGCACCACAGGATGGCAGTATACAGTGTGATGGTCTGTCACTCAGACCCCTTGTCCACTCGGATTACTGATTAACTCTGTTCTCTGCGACGCCCGGGGACTCGGGATCTGCGGATCTGCGGAGAGACTGTTGAAACTGTTCACAGCTGTGGCCCCGTCAGTGAAGAGAGTGAAGAGAGTGAAGAAAGCCAGTGTTGCTTTTCTCCTGAAGCTTACACGCAGATGTGGGAGACGGAGAGATGGTGGGGGTTAGGAAGTGGATGAGCAGGAGGGAGGCACATAGGAAGAGGGAAAGGGATTGAACTGTGGCAGAAACGTGTTGTTTGCTGATGTGAAAAGTCATGTTGAATTGTGGGGTTTGTTGGTTGTTTGTTGGAGGCTGGTGCTTGGAATGGTTTTCTCGATGACAACCAAAAGCATAAAAAAAGCAGATGCTTGGAATGTTGGAGAGTGTAACATCAGGTACAGCTGTACAGAGAGTGAACAGATGTCAGGCCTGAAACACTCCTCGGCACAGACGATCCTCAACCTACAGTGTGCTTCCAGCACTTGCTGCCTTTTTAGAGTCGCACAGCCTCATCTATCCATGGACCTATGTGGATGGCATTTAAATGTTGCTAATGTGCCTGTCTCGACTGCTATTTCTGGTAGCTGCTTCCAAATATGCAGCATCCTTTGAAGCTGCCCCCGATGTTGCTTTCAAATCCCTTGCCTCTGATCTTAAGCCCTCTTGTTTTTAGCACCCTCGCCCTGGGAAAAAGATAATGTGCTTTTACCCTGTCTGTGCCCCTCGTGATCTTGTATACCTCTACCAGGGCACCACTTAGTCTTCTACATTCCAGTGAATGAAGTCCAAGTCTATGCAGCCGTTCCTTGTAACTCAGGCCCCCAAGTCCAGGCAGCAACATGGTAAAGCCTTTCTGCACTGCTTCCAGTTGATTATCATCCTTCCTATAAGACGGGGACCTAAACTATACACAATACTCAAGTTTGGCATCACCAGCATCTCAGATAACTGCATTATATCTCTTCACTCAGTGCCCTGACTGATGGAAGGTCAGCATAACAAAAGACTTCTTCACAATTTTTTTTTGATTCTGTAGGGTCCTTCTAGTTCGCCTCTTCCTAACTGGCCCTGAAGTTTGTGCTCAGCAATTTTCATCAACTGGAATAGACTTTATGGGGAAGATAGCTGTCAGCGGGAGGGTTCCTGAAGTGCTGGCAACACATTTCCAGGAGTAACTGTGGGTGACAGGTATTCTCTGCGATCAAAATACTATTCTGCATTGAAGTTTTCAGATAGAGGGTGTGGTGAGGGAATGAGTGTCTAGGCTGCTGGTGGGGAGCAAATCAGGTAGGCTGCTGTATCATAAGTGTTGCTGAGATTCTTAAGACCTTAAGGTATAGGTGCAGAATTAAGCCATTTGGCCCATCGAGTCTACTCTGCTGTTTCTTCTCAGCCCCAATGTCCTGCCTTCTCCCCTTATCTCTTCATGCTCTGACCAAACAAAAATCTATCAACCTCTGCCTTAAAGACTTGGCCTCCACAGCTGCCTATGCCAAAGAATTCCATAGATTGATCACTCTCTGGCTAAAGAAATTCCTCTTCATCTCTGTACTAAAGAATGCCCCTCTATTCTGAGTCTGTGTCCCCTGGCCTTAGATTCTCCCACCATAGGATACATCCACTATCAAGGCCTTTCACCATTTGATAGGTTTCAATAAGGTCACTCCTCATTCTAGTGAATACAAGCCTAGAGCCATCAAACGTTCTTCATATGACAAGCCATTCAATCTTGGAATCATTTTCATTAACCTCCTTTGAACCCTCTCCAGTTTCAGCATACACTTTCAAAGACAAGGGGCCCAAAATTGCTCTCAATACTGCAAATGAGGCCTCACCAATGCTTTATAAAGTCTCACTCAACATTAACTCCTTGATTTTAAATTCTAGTCCTTTTGAAATGAAGGCTAACATTGCATTTGCCTTCCTCACCACAGACTCAACCTGCAAATTGACCTTTAGGGAATACAGCTCAAGAACTTCCAAGTTCCTTTGTGCCTCAGGTTCTTTTTGTATTCTCTCTCCATTTAGAAAATTATCAACCCTTTCATTCCTTCTACCAAAGTGCATAGCCATACCCTTCCCAAGACTGGATTCCATCTGCGACCTTTTTTTTGCCCTTTCTCCTAATCTGTTTCAGTCTTTCTGTAGCCTCGCTACTTCCTCAAAACTACCTGCTCCTCCACCTATCTTTATATCGTTTCCAAACTTTGCAGCAAAGCCATCAATTCCAACATCCAAATCTGTGACATAAAATATATAAAGCTCTCCCTGCCCTCTTGCCCCTCACCTCCTCTGCCCTCTCTGCCTCACCCTCTCCCTCTTCTTACCCCCTCCCCACCCCCTCTCTAGTGCCCCCCTCTAGCATGCCTCCCAACCAACCACCCCTAAACTTCTCCCTGAACTCTTGGATCCCAGCTATCCCCCCTAAAACACCAAAATCCCTTACCTCCCTATCTCACCGAATCCCCTGGTCACCCCACACTGGCCTTCAACCCCTGAAACCCCATTGCCCCCATCCCCATCTCTGACCCTCCCCCTCTTCTCCCCTACCCCTCTTCTCCCCTACCCCTCTTCTCCCCTACCCCTCTTCTCCCCTACCCCTCTCTTCCTCTTACCCTCTCTCCCCCTCACCCTCACACCCATCCCCTTCTCACCCCTCTTTCCCTTCCCCCTCTTAAGCCCCCCTCTTCCCTCCCCTTCCCCTCCACCCTTCCCAACCCCTCCCCTCCTTTTCTTCTTCTCCACTCCCCCTCCTTTTCTTCTCCTCCCCTCCCCTCCATTCCCTCTCCCTTCCCTCTCCCCTTTCCCTCTCCCCTCTCCCTCCCTTCCCTCTCCCCTCTCCTCTCCCCTCCCTCTCCCCTCTCCTCTCCCCTCCCTTCTCTTTCCTCTCCCTCTTCCCCTCCCTCTTCCCCTCCCTTCCATTTCCCTCTCCATCCCTCTCCCTTCCCTTCCCTCTCCCCCTTCCTTCTTTTTCTCTCTCCTCTCTCTTTTTTTTCCCTTTCTAAATGTCTCCTTTCCACCAGCTGCCTCTTTTGGTTCCCTGTTGGCTGACAGTGTCTGATCTGAGGGGCCGTGCACGTTTTATTTTCGGGTTCCTCACAGTTTCAGACTCGAGTTCCTGCCTTTTTGAGAGTGTTGCCAGTGTTTCTCTCACATAATACAATCCAGACTGTGTTCCTCTTGACTCCTGGAGCCTCTCCGTTATTCAATGCCACGTTATGTTGGCAGCCCACTTCAGTAACCTGCAGGAGAATGGAATTAATAGGCAAATAAACAATAGCCTGGACCTTGCCTTGCTGAAGCTCTGAATGAGGTACCTCAGTGTGTGGCTCAGAGCCATCAGAAACCGGAGCAGGAGCTGTCTGCCCCGGCATTCAATCCCTGGAGTCTCTAAAAATGTATCAGCCTTGGTCTTAAGTGCCTGAGCATCACCCGGCTCCTCTGTGGAGATTCCAAAGGTCCGTGGACCCCGGGGAGAAGGAATTCCTCTGTATTCAGACAGTTCAATCTGGAAAAGTGTGAAGTGATTCACTCTGGAAGGCTGAATGCAGGATTCTTGGCAGTGTGGAGGAGCAGAGAGATCTTGAGTCCCTGTCCCTTAAAGTTGCCACGCAAGTTGATCAGGTGGTAAACTTGCTTTAAATTTTATTCAGATTTGCAGCGTAGTAACACGCCCTTCCAGCCCACACCGCCCAATTACACTCATGTGACTGATTAACCTCCCAGGACATTCCTCGAGTGTTCTGCAAGGAAACCAGAACTTCTGAGGGAACTCGCGCAGTCAGGGGAGAACGTACAAGCTCGTTGCCAACCGCAGTGGGAATTGAATTCCGGTTGCTGGTCCTGTAAAGTATTACACTCACCCTGCCGCCGCACAAAGGCATATGTTCTGTTGGCCTCCGTCAGTTGAGGGATTGTGCTGTAGGACCGCAAGGTAACGTTGCAGCTCTATAAAACCCTGGTTGGACCAAACATGGGAGATTGTATGCAGTTCTGGCCGCCTCATTCTAAGAGGGATGTGGAAGCTTTGGAGAGAATGCAGAAGACATTTACCAGGATGCTACCTGGATGGGAGAGCACACCTGAGTGAGCTCAGTTGTTTTCTTTGGAGGAGGAGAGGTATACAAACTGAGTGATACAGATCGAGTGGACAGCTGGAGACTTTTTTTCCCAGGGCAGAAATGGCTAATACATGGGGACATCATTTTCAGATGACTGGAGCAAAGCTTCAGGTGAATGTTAGGGGTACGTTTCTTTTTGCTCAGAATGGTGGGTGCGTGGAATGTGTTCCTGGGGGTGGGGGGGGTGGTCGAGGTGGGTGCATTAGGGGCATTTAGATAGGCACATGAATAATAGAAAAACAGGTTTATGTAGGTAGAAAGGTTGATCTTGAAGTGGGTTAAAGGGTCGGCACAACATTGTGGGCAGAAGGACCTGTTATTCCAGTCCCTCTGGCCTGAGACTTGCCTCATTCCTTCAGCACAGTGGGGTTCTGGAAAGGAACACTTCTCAGCATCTGCAACATCTCAAGGTCGTCGCTTCTCCTTCCCCTTGGCTTTGCTCCATCGGTCCTTGATAACAAACCCTCCAGAACCAATTGTAGCTTTTGCTGCTGGGGGTGACAGACTGCCCAGTCCAGCCGCTGATTACAGTCAAAGCCAGACAGCCTCTGGGAGAGTTTATTTTGTGACCACAACGTCCCATGGGGAGAGACCAGGCTGGGATGGAGTCCAGGGCAGTGGAAACGTGGTGGAGATACAGGAAGAATCCAACTTGTGGCACTAGATCATACAATGTTGCATCAGAAAGGAGGCCTTCAGCCCACTGTGTCTGTGCCAACTCTTGAGTAAAGCATTCAGAATTTTACTCCTGCCTTCCTAATCCTTCCCATCTCCAGGTTAACCCTGACCACGGGAGTGTGTGAAAGGAGGTTCACTCTGTGTCTGACCCCGGGAGCGTATAGAAACATAGAAAATGGGTGCAGGAGTATGGCTGATCATCCAACTCAGAACCCTGAACCTGCTTTCTCTCCATACCCCCTGATCCCTTTAGCCACAAGGGCCATATCTAACTTCCTCTTAAATATAGCCAATGAACCGGCCTCAACTGTTTCCTGTGGCAGAGAATTCCACAGATTCACCACTCTCTGTGTGAAGAAGTTTTTCCTCATCTCGGTCCTAAAAGGTTTCCCCTTTATCCTTAAACTGTGACCCCTCGTTCTGGACTTCCCCAACATCGGAAACAATCTTCTTGCATCTAGCCTGTCCAATCCCTTTAGAATTTTATACGTTTCAATAAGATCCCCCCTCAATCTTCTAAATTCCAGTGAGTATAAGCCTAGTCGATCCAGTCTTTCTTCATATGAAAGTCCTGCCATCCCAGGAATCAATCTGGTGAACCTTCTCTGTACTCCCTCTATGGCAAGAATGTCTTTCCTCAGATTAGGGGACCAAAACTGCACACAATATTCTAGGTGCAGTCTCACCAAGGCCTTGTGCAACTGCAGTAGAACCTCCCTGCTACTGTACTCAAATCCTTTTGCTATGAATGCCAACATACCATTTGCCTTTTTCACTGCCTGCTGTACCTGCATGCCCACCTTCAATGATTGGTGTACAATGACACCCAGGTCTCGTTACACCTCCCCTTTTCCTAATCGGCCACCGTTCAGATAATAATTTGTTTTCCTGTTCTTGCAACCAAAGTGGATAACCTCACATTTATCCACATTAAATTGCATCTGCCATGAATTTGCCCACTCACCTAACCTATCCAAGTCACCCTGCATCCTCTTAGCATCCTCCTCACAGCTAACACCGCCGCCCAGCTTTGTGTCATGATGGGTCGGTGTGGAGGGAGGTTCACTCTGTGTCTGACCCCGGGAGAGTGTGATGGATCAGTGTGGAGGGAGCTTCACTCTGTTTTTTGACTTTGAGAGTATGCGATGGGATGGCTTGGACGGTGCTTCACTGTGTGTCTGACCCCTGGAGTGTGTGATAGGTCAGTGTGGACGGAGCTTTGATCTGTAACCTTTGTGAGTAAGTGCTTGTAACCTGGGTACCTTCTGAAAGAGAACTGTTGTGCAACCTGGAATTTTGTTCTTTTGCTTTGAGAAGCACACACCTCAGCCTTTTCTCTCCAGTAGAGACACTGTCGAATGGGGCAGTCTGGAGCTATGGGTGAATGGACTGAAACCCTCAGTAGATTAGCCAGCTCCATGGGGGAAGGAGATACTGAGGGAATCCCAGAGCACCCCCTTGCTTGACCTGTGGAGTTCCTGCAGCCAGTTTCTCTTGTCTGTGCAACTGGAGAACCACACGTGTTGGTCAAGAGAGGCAGCCGGTCCCAGCTTCCAGCTCCACAAGGCTCTCCTTTATTCACACAGTCAGAGTCGGAACAGAGCCTGCCTGCGTTAGTGTGTTTACAGTGTGAAAGCACCCTGGAGGGCGAGTTTTGCACAGCCCATTGGCACCAAGTCTTGTTTATTTTAAAATGTTATGTTTCTTTTTAAAAGCGTTCAGTTTCAGATTCTCCCCCCCCCCCGCCCCCACCCAGAGCTCTGGCTGTGATGGTGGGCCCTCCACCCTCATCCTCTTGGTAGTTCTTATGCTTGGCTCTCGGCCACACGGTGCCAGGGAAGAGCTGGCCCAAGGGACGGATCCCGTCGGGGGCAGGCTGGGGCAGGGGAGCTCTGGCTGATGGAGACCAGGGAACACGCCCAGTCGAGATCCTGCTCATGAATGACCACCTCTGACAGTTAACCATTTGGGTGCCACAGTAGTGTAGTGATTAGCACGATGCTGTTACAGCTTGGGGTGTCGGAGTTCAGAGTTCAATTCCCGCGTGCTCTGGTTTCCTCCCACATTCCAGCGTCTCCCCGGTTGGTAGGTTACCTGGTCATTGTAAACTGGCTCCGATTAAATCAGGATTTGTTGGCGGTGGGGCTCCAATGGTTGGAGCCTGTTCTGTGCTGTGTCTCTAAGTAAAATAAAAATATAAAGTGTTCGATTGTTCTGGGATCTGGTGGGAAGGAACATCTGCTCCCATGTCACCCCTGAGCTGGCGACCGACAGTCTGAGAGAGATGTAGCTCTGGACAGCAGCTCCCTCGAGCCCGTCCCCTCAGTCAGGATATCTGCATGTGGTCCCTGCCCCTCAGAGCCCATCTTCCTCATCGTTGTCAAAGCCAGGGAAAGCAGGCAAGGTGGGAGGGGCAGTACCCAAGGAAGGTCACACTGTGGGAGGGGTGTACCCTAGGAGGGCAGTCCTGAGGGAAGGTCGAGGTGGGAGGGGCGGTCCTGGAGGAAGGTCGAGGTGGGAGAGAAGGTCCTGGAGGAAGGTCGAGGTGGGAGGGGCAGTCCTGGAGGAAGGTCGAGGTGGGAGAGAAGGTCCTGGAGGAAGGTCACGGTGGAAGGGAGTGCTGTCGTAAGACTGTAAACTCGAGCTCCATTGAGGAACAGTCATGGTTCGCAGGGGACTTTTCCACTAGCTCATTTACCCTTCAGTTCCTGTTGCCCCTGTATTTCAGTGATGTGTGTGTTCAGCAGCTTGCACGTGGGCTGCCCCTTCCCCCTATCCCAGCAGCTCTGGATGTCAATGCCCTGTGAAGGTTTGTCTGTCCTTCCATCACTGCCACTAGCCCCAGTTTAAACATCAAAGCATGGTCTCTAGATAGGCAATAAAAAGATGCTCCTGAGGTTTCTCTGAGAGGAGGGCGGGTTCATTCTCGAGCTCGGTCTGTTTGAACTTCACTGGAGTCACTGTGGTTCCCTCAGATCAGGGTGGGGCAGAGTCTGTCAGGTTCCAGGCGTGCTTTCCTTGGCACCCTGTTCCTGCTTGTGTTAGTCTCTGGCTTCGTCCCTAATCTATTTCCGTTGGGTTTCATTTTCTACCTGCTGTCTTCCCAGATTTTGGGATCTCCATCCCCAGAGGCAGGCAGACTTGGGGGGGAGGGGGTTCATGGTCAGTTTATTGCCATTTCAACCGCCAAACGAAACAACACACCTCAGGACCAAAATGCACAACACAGTGAAACTCACACACATAACACAAAGTAATATCACCACAAATAAATTGACAAATAACAAGGTGCATTTACCCTACAAGTTAAATAGTAAACAGCATAACTCAACTGGTGCTTCATACATGATGAGACCTGGGAGTACAGGAGTCTCACAGCCTGGGGGGAAGAGGCTGTTTCCCATCCTAACAGTTCTTGTCCTAATGCTACGGTACCTCCTGCCTGATGGTAGGGGGTCAGAGAGATTGCTGGGCGGATGGGAGGAATCATTGGCCCTGAGTATGCAGCGCTCTTGATAAATATCTCAGATGGGTGGAAGAGAGACCCCGATGATCCTCTCAGCTGTCCTCACAGTCATTTGAAGGGACTTGTGGCCACTTGCCTTGCAGTTTCTGTGCTAGATGATGACACAGTTGGTCAGGACACTCTCAGTTGGGCTAAGATAGGTCAGGGGGTCTGCGCAGGGCATTGGGTTCTGAGGAGATGGGTAACATCACCTGTCTCTGTTTGGCTGACATTACCCACCAAAAGAGAGCTTTCACTTTAACACAAGTGTCGTGCATCACGAGACCACACCAAGTCCTGCCCGAGGTTTAAATATTAGACGGATTAATTTGTATTTGGAGCAGAAATGGGTCACCCAGCCTTCCAGTCTTACTCAGTTAATAAGGTTATGCCAAAGCCGACTGTAACCTCATCCTGTGATAACCTTTCATCTGCCTGCTTAACAATAAATCATTTAGCTCTGATGTAAAAACATTCCATAAGACATAGGAGCACAATTAGGCCATTCAGCCCATCAAGTCTGCTCTACCATTCCATCATGGCTGATTCTGGATCCCACTCAACCCCATATACCTGTCTTCTCACCATATCCTTTGATGCCCTGACCAATCAGGAAACGATCAACTTCTGCCTTAAATATACACACAGACTTGGCATCCACTGCAGCAATTCCTCTGTTCTAAATTATCACCCCTTAATTTTGAGACTGTGCCCTCTAGTTCTGGACACCGCTACTATAGGAAACATCTTCTCACATCCACCCTATCTAGTCCTTTCAACATTCGGTAGGTTTCAGTGAGATCCCCCCACCCCCCCGCAATCTAAATTCCAGTGAGTACAGACACAAAGCTGCCAAATGCTCCTCATATGTTAACCCCTTCATTTCCAGAATCATCCTCATGAACCTCCTAAGGACTCTCTCTAATGAGAACATATTCTTTCTGAGATATGGAGCCCAAATTGTTGACAATTTGCTCTAGTGCAGCCTGACTAGAGTCTTATAAAGGCTCAGCATTATCTCCTCCCTTTTATATTTTATTCCCCTTGAAGTAAGTGCCAACATTGATTTTGTTGTGTTTACCACAGACTCAACCTGTAAATTAACCTTCTGGGAGCCTTGTACAAGGACTCCTAAGTCCCTCTGCACCTCTGATGTTTGAACCTTCTCCCCATTTAGATAATAGTCTGCACTATTGTTCCTTTTACCAAAATGCATTATCATACATTTCCCAACACTGCATTCCATCTGCTACTTTTTTTGCGCATTTTTCCAATTTGTCTTAAGTCCTGCTGCAATCGCACTGCTTCCTCAGCACTACCTACCCTTCACCTGTCTTCATATCATCAACAAACTTTGCCACAAAGCCATCAATTCCATTATCAAAATCATTGACAAACAATGTGAAAAGCAGCCGTCCCAGTACTGAGGAACACCACTCGTCACCAGCAGCCAACCAGAAAAGGCCCCTTTTATTCCTACTCTCTCTCCCACCTCTCAGCCATTCCTCTATCTTTCCTGTAACACCATAGGATTTTATCTTGTTCCACAGCCTCATGTGTAGCACTTTACCAAACACCTTCTGCAAATCCAAATAAATGATATCCACTGCCTCGCCTTTGTCCACCCTGCTTGTTACTTCCTCGAAGAAATCTTAACAGATTTGTTAGGCAAGATTTCCCTTTACATAAACCAAGCAGACTTTGACTTATTTTATCATTAGTCTCTAAGTACTCTGAAAACTCGCCCTTAATAAAGTACTCCAACACTTTCCCAACCACTGAGGTTAGGACAACTGGCCTATAATTTCCATTCTTTTGTCTTCCTCCCTTCTTAAAGAGTGGAGTGACATTTGCAATTTTCCAGTCCTCCGGGATGATGCCAGAATCAAGTGATTCTTGAACATTCACAGCCAATTCATCAGTTATCTCTTCAGCAGCCTCTCTCTGGACTCTGGGATGTTGTCCAAATGGCCCAGGTGACTTATGCACCTTAAGACCTTTGAGTTTGCATAGCATTTTTTCCTTTGTAATATGAATGGCTCTCACTCCTGCTTCCTGACACTCTCAGAAGTCTGGCACACTGCTAATGTCTTCCACAGTGATGACAGATGCAAAGTGACAATTAAGTTCATTTGCCATTACTTTGTCCCCATTACTACCTCACCAGCATCACAATCCCGTGGTCCAATATCAACTCTCATTTCCCTTTTTATTCTTTATATAGCTGAAAAAACTTTTAGTATCCTGCTTTATATTATGAGCTAGTTTGTCCTCATATTTCATCTTTCCCCTTTTAGCTTTTTTAGATGCCTTTTGTTGGATTTTAAAAGCTTCTCAATCATCCAGCTTCCCACTCACTTTTGCTATCACTTTTCTTGTCTTTTATGTAGTCCTTAACTTCCTTTGTCAGCCTTGGTTGCCTACCCCTGTCACTTGAGAACTACTTTCTCTGCGACATATCCATCCTGCGCCTTGTGAATGAATCCCAGAAACTTCAGGCGTCACTGCTCTACCATCATCCCCATCAGTATCCTCCTCCAATCCACCTGGGCAAGCTCCCCTCTTGTGTCTCTGTAATTCCCTTTATTCCATTGTGATACTGATACATGTGAGTTATGCTTCTCCCTCTTAAACGGCAGTATGAATTCAGTCTTATTATGATCATTGTCTTCTAAGGGTTCCTTTACGTTAAGCTCCCCAATAAAATCTGGGTTACTACACAACACCCAATCTAAGATTGCCTTTCCCCGAGTAGGCTCAAGCACAAGCTGCTCTAAAAAGCCATCTCATAGGCACTCAACAAATGCCCTCTCTTGTGATCTGACACCAACCTGATTTTCCTAATCCCCTTGCATATTGATATCCCCCATTACAATTGTGTCATTACCCTTATTACATGCCCTTTCCAGCTCCCTTTGCAATCTCAACCCCAGATCTTGGCTACTATTTGAAGACCTATATCTATATATATATATATATATATATATAATGGTCTTTTTACCCTTGCAATTTCTTAACTACACCCACAAAGATTAAAAATTCTCTGACCCTAGGCCACCTGTTTCTAAAAATGCAATTCCATCTCTTGCCAACAGAGCCACACCACCGCCTATGCCTTCCTGTCTGTCCTTTCAATGCGAAGTATATCCTTTGATGTTAAGCTCCCAACTAAGGCCTTCTTTACAATTTAACTCTTTTTGCTCTGTATGCATTTGTACCCAATCAGTGGCCTGTCCTTCCTTACATTCATGTTACACCCATCATCTACTTGTAAACCTGCTGACTCATCCTCAGCTCTATCACACTGATTCCCATCCCCCTGCTGTATTAGTTTAAACCACTCCCAACAGCTCTAGTAAATCTACCCGCAAGGATATTGGTCCCCCTTGGATTCAAGTGCAACCTGTCCATTTTGTACAGCTCCCACTTGTCCCAGAAGGAGTCCCAATTATCCTCTTCTGAATCCCTGCCCCCGCTCCAATTCTTCAGCCATGCATTTATCCGCCACCTCATTCTATTCCTATCCTCACTGTTGTATGGCACAAGCAGCAATGCTGAGTTTACTACCCTTCTCAGCTTCCTTCCTAACTCCCTAAATTCTTTTTTTAGGACCTCCTTTTTCTTCCTATATGCCACGACTTCTGGCTGCTCATCCTCCCTTTTCAGGATATTGTGACGCGTCCAAAAACATCTTGGATGCTGGCACCTGGAAGGCAAACTGCCATCCATGTTTTGTTTTTGCATCCCCCTGACCAGAGTCCCCTATTACTGCTTCTATCCTCTTCTGTTCCCTACCCTTCTGAGCCCCAGGGCCAGACTCAGTGCCAGAGGCATGGCTGCTGTTGCTTCCCACTAAACAGTACTCAAAATGCAGTACTTATTGGTGAGGGGGACAGCCACAGGGGTGCTCTCCACGATCTGACATTCCCCCTTCCCTCTCCTGACAGTCACCCATTTATCTGTCTCCTGTAGCCTTGGGGTGACTACCTCCCTGCAGCTCCTGTCTATCACTGCTTCACTTTCCCTAACATGCTGAAGGTCATCGAGCTGCAGCTCCAGATCCCTAACACGGTCTCTCAGGAGATGCATCTCGATGCACCTGGTGCAGATGTGGCCATCGGGGGGGCTAGGAGTCTCCCGGACATCCCACATCTGACACCTAGAACAGAACACTGTCTCTGCAGACAACTCTTCTCTCTAGAGTCGAATGAGAAATAAGGAATGAACTTACCTAGACTCTGCCATGTTGTCGCCAAAGCCTTCCTACTCTACCTCAGAGTTCCCGTTGAGTTTTGAAGAGTGTAGTTCTCAGGCAAAAACATCAGATAAATAATTTTGCCTCATTTCTACACTACATGGATGATCTGAAAATTAATTTAGTTTTTGAGAGACAGCACAGAATTGCATCTTCCCCCTTTGAGCCATGCCACCCAGTAACCCATCTATTTCACACTGGTCTAGTCACAATGTTCAATGACCAATTAACCTACTGACCAGGACACCTTTGGACTGTGGGGTGAAACAGGAGCAGCTGGGGAGAACGTGCAAACTCCTCATGGTCAGTGGCGGGAATTGAACCAGGGTCGCCTGTATTGTAAAGCGTTGTGCCAGCCACTACACTTCTTGGTATTTGTTTTGTATTTGTACAGTTTGTTTTCGTTTGCGCATTGGTTGTCCGTCTTCCTGTGGGGTTTTTCATTGATTCTATTGTGAATGCATGCAAGAAGATGAATCTCAGGGCTATATATGGCACCTTGAAAATGTACTCAACCCCCACTGCTATTTTCAAATTTTACTGTATCCAATTCTAAATTTAAAATATATTGAAATAGGATTTTCTGAGCTAATCTGCACAACATTGTGCATCATGTCAAGTCAAAAGAACAATTCTAAAGCCAGTCAACAATTTAGTAAAAATTAAAAACCAAAATTGAGAGGCCGAGAAAGTTTTCATCTCCCTTTGTAATTAGTACACTAGCTTTCCTTGGGTGCAATACTGTATACTACCTTAAAACTCACCCTATTTGTTGATGTAGAAAATTGGAGATGACCTGAATAACTCTCTCTCTCTGTAAGGTCCAATGGTATGGTAGATTTTCAACAGTCCAAGGCAAAATGAAGACAAAAGTGCATTCAAGTCATGGAAAAGAATATAGAGAATTTGGGGGAGGGTACAAGACCATCTCAAAGGTGCTGAACGTAGCTCAGAGCTCAGTGCAATCCACTGTGAAAAGTGGAAAAATATGAATCCACAGCCACATTGCCTAGGTCAGGCCACCTCTCTAAACTTAGTCACTAGCAAAGAGTAGCACTTGTAAGAAAAGCTACTGTGACACCAACAGTCATAGAGTGAACTGCATAAGTTAATGGCTGCAACTGGAGATGAAGTTCATGGCTCCACAATCACTAAGGCCTTGCACAAAAAGCCCTGCCTAAAAAACATATTGCCTGTAAAGATTTTGCAAAGCATCATTTTAGAAGATGCTGTAAAAATGTGGAAGAAAATCTTGTGGTCGGATGAGACTAAAGTGGACATTTTGGCCTCAACACTAAGCTGAATGTGTGTTGTAAATTAATACTGTGCATCAGCCAGATATCACCATCCCTACTGCAAAGTATGGTGTATGTAGCATTATGCTATGGGATGCTTTTCAGCAGCAGGGACTGGACATCTGGTCAGGATTGATGGGAGGATGAATGCTGCTAAATGTAGAGATCCTAGTCTCTGCCAGAAAGCTTAAACAGGTGACAAAGCTGTCTTAGCAGGACAGCAGCCCAAAGCACACTGCTAGAGCAACCATGGAACAACTTTGAATGAAGAAAATTAACATCCTTGAGTGGCTCAGGCAGAGTCCTGGCCTTAACCCAATTAGACATCAATGGCAAGACCTCAAGATTGCTGTCTACTGCTACTCCCCAACTAACCTGGCACACTTTGAGCAAATATGCAAGGAGGAATGAGAAACTCTTGTTCCATCACATTGGGAGAGATATTAAATGGTTTTTTTTTGCATCTGTATTTACTGAAGAAACTGGAATGGAGTCTATGGAAACAAGGCAACAAGTTGGGAGGTCATGGAACTTATACAGATTAAAGAGGAGGAGGTGCTTGCTGTCTTGAGGCAAATCAGAGTAGATAAATCCCCAGGACCTGACAGGGTATTCCTTCGGACCTTGAAGGAGACTAGTGTTGAAATTGCAGGGGCCCTGGCAGAAATATTTAAAATGTCGATATCCACGGGTCAGGTGCAGGAGGATTGGAGGATAGCTCGTAGTTCCGTTGTTTAAAAAGGGCTCAAAAAGTAAGCTGGGAAATTATAGGCCGGTAAGTTTGACATCGGTAGTAGGTAAATTATTGGAAGGAATACTAAGAGATAGGATCTACAAGTATTTGGATAGACAGGGACTTATTAGACAAAGTCAGCATGCCTTTGTGCGTGGTAGGTCATGTATAATCAATCTATTAGAGTTTTTCGAGGAAGTTGCCAGAAAAGTGGGTGAAGGGAAGGCAGTGGATGTATACATGGACTTCAGTAAGGCCTTTGACAAGGCCCCGCATGGGAGGTTAGTTAGGAAGATTCAGTCACTAGGTATACATGGAGAGGTAGTAAATTGGATTAGACATTGGCTCAATGAAAGAAGCCAGAGAGTGGTAGTGGAGGATTGCTACTCTGAGTGGAGGCCTATGACATGTGGTGTGCCACAGGGATCAGTGCTGGGTCTATTGTTATTTGTCATCTATATCAATGATCTGGATGATAATGTGGCAAATTGGATCAGCAAATTTGCTGATGATACAAAGATTAGAGGTGTAGTGGACAGTGAGGAAGGTTTTCAAAGCTTGCAGAGGGATTTGGACCAGTTGGAGGAACGGGCTGAAAAATGGCAGATGGAGCTTAATGTAGACAAGTGTGAGGTATTGCACTTCGGAAGGTCAAACCAAGGTAGAACATACAAGGTAAATGGTAGGTCACTGAGGAGTGCAGTAGAACAGAGGGATCTGGGAGTACAGGTACATAATTCCCTAAAAGTGGCTTCACAAGTAGATAGGGTAGTAAAGAAAGCTTTTGGTACATTGGCCTTTATAAATCAAAGTATTGAGTATAAGAGTTGGAATGTAAAGGTGAAGTTGTATAAGACATTGGTGAGACCGAATTTGGAGTATTGTGTGCAGTTTTGGTCACCTAATTACAGGAAGGAAGGTTGAAAGAGTGCAGAGAAGGTTTACAAGGATGTTGCCGGGACTTGAGAAACTGAGTTACAGAGAAAGGTTGAATAGGTTAGGACTTTATTACCTGGAGCGTCAGAGAATGAGGGGTGATTTGATAGAGGTGTATAAAATTATGATGGGTATAGATAGAGTGAATGCAAGCAGGCTTTTTCCATTGAGGCCAGGGGAGAAAAAAACCAGAGGGCATGGATGAAGGGGGAAAAGTTTAAAGGGAACATTAGGGGGGGCTTCTTCACGCAGAGAGTGGTGGGAGTGTGGAATGAGCTGCCAGATGAAGTGGTGAATGCGGGCTCACTTTTGACATTTAAGAAAAACTTGGACAGGTATATGGGTGAGAGGTGTTTGGAGGGATATGGCCCGGGTGCAGGTCAGTGGGACTAGGCAGAAAAATGGTTTGGCACAGCTAAGGAGGGCCAAAAGGCCTGTTTCTGTGCTGTAATGTTCTATGGTTCTATGGCGTAAAGCCAATAGACTTATCCAAAAAGACTACAGGTTGTAACAGCTGTGAGGCAGTTCAACTAAATGCATAGATACATAAAAAGCCCTTCGGCCCACAAAGTTGTGCCGAACATGTCCTGACTATAGAAATTACCTAGGATTACCCATAGCCCTCTATTTTTTGTAACTCCATGTACCTATTGAGGAGTCTCTTAAAAAACCCTATCATATCCGCCTCCATTGCCAGCAGCCCATTCCACGCACTCACAACTCTGTGTGGGGAAAAAAAACAACAGCAACAACTTACCCCTGACATCTCCTCTGTACCTATTTCCAAGCACCTTAAAACTGTGCCCTCTCGTGCTAGCCATTTCAGCCCTGAGAAAAAGCCTCTGACTATCCACAGGATCAATGCCTCTCATCATCTTCTACACCATTATCAGATCACCTCTTATCCTCTGTCGCTCCAAGGAGAAAAGGTCAAGTTCACTCAACCTATTCTCATAAGGCATGCTCCCCAATCCAGGCAACATCCTTGTAAACCTCCTCTACACCCTTTCTATGGTTTCCACATCCTTCCTGTCGCGAGGTGACCAGAACTGGACACAGTACTTCAAGTGTGGTCTGACCAGGGTCCTATATAGGTGTAACAGTACCTCTCGGCTCCTAAACTCAATCCCACAGTTGATGAAGGCCAATGCATCGTACGCTTTCTTAACCACAGGGTCAACCTGCACAGCAACCTTGAATGTCCTATGGACTTGGACCCCAAGATCCCTCTGATCCTCCACACTGCCAAGAATCTTACCATTAATACTATATTCTGCCATCAGATTTGACCTACCAAAATGAACCACCTCACATTTATCTGGACTGAACTCCGCCTGCCACTTCTCAGCCCAGTTTTGCATCCTATCGATGTCCCGCTGTAACCTCTGACAGCCCTCCACACTATCCACAACACCCTCAACATTTGTGTCATCAGCAGATTTACTAACTCATCCCTCCACTTCCTCATCCAGGTCATTTATATAAATCACGAAGAGTAAGGGTCCCAGAACAGATCCCTGAGGCTCACCACTGGTCACCGACCTCCATGTAGAATATGACCCATCGATAATCACTCTTTGCCTTCTGTGGGCAAGCCATTTCTGGATCCACAAAGCAATGTCCCCTTGGATCACATACATCCTTACTTTCTCAATAAACCTTGCATGGGGTACCTTATTAAATACCTAGATGAAATCCATATACACTATACTGCTCTTTCTTCATCAATGTGTTTAGTCACATCCTCAAAAAATTCAGTCAGGCTCAATAAGGCACAATCTGCCTTTGACAAAGCCATGCTGACTATTCCTAAACATATTTTGCCTCTCCAAATTTTCAAAGCTCTGCCTCTCAGGATCTTCTCCATCAATTTACCAACCACTGAAGTAAGACTCACTGGTCCATAATTTCCTGGGATATCTACTCCCATTCTTGAATGAGGGAACAATATCTGCAACCTTCCAATCCTTTGGAACCTCTCCCACCCCCTGTGATAATGCAAAGATCATTGCCAGAGGCTCAGCAATATCCTCCCTCGCATCCCACAGTAGCCTGGGGTACATCTCGTCCAGTCCTGGTGACTTATCCAACTTGATGCTTTCCAAAAGCTCCAGCACATCCTTTTTCTTGATATCTATATGCTCAAGCTTTTCAGTCCACTGTAAGTCATCCCTAGAATCACTAAGATCCTTTTCCATAGTGAATACTGAAGCAAAGTATTCATTAAGTACCTCTGCCATCTCCTCCGGTTCCATACACACTTTTCCATTGTCACACTTGATTGGTCCTATTCTCTCACGTCTTATCCTCTTGCTCCTCACATACTTGTAGAATGCCTTGGGGTTTTCCTGTCTGCCAAGGCCTACTCACGGCACCTTCTGGCTCTCATAATTTCATTCTTAAACTCCTTCTTGCTAGCCTTATAATCTTCAAGATCTCTATCATTACCTAGTTTTTTGAACCTTTTGTAATCTTTTCTTGACTAGATTTACAACAACCTTTGTACACCACGGTCCCTGTACCCTACCATCCTTTCCCTGTCTCATTGGAACATACCTATTCAGAACTCCACACAAATATTCCCTGAACATTTGCCACATTTCTGCTGTACATTTCCCTGACAACATCTGTTCCCAATTTACACTTCCAAGTTCCTGCCTGCTAGCCTCATATTTCCTCTTGCTCCAGTTATATGCTTTCCGAACTTGTCTGTTCCTATCACTCTCCGATGCCATGGCAAAAGAGATGGAATTGTGATCACTATCTCCAAAATGTTCTCCCACTGAGAGTCCTGACACCTGACCAAGTTCATTTCCCAATACCAGATCAAGTACGGCCTCTCCTCTTGAAGGCTTATCTACATATTGTGTCAAGAAGCCTCCCTGAACACACCTAACAAACTCCACCCCATCTAAACCCCTTGATCTAGGGAGATGCCAATCAATATTTAGGAAATTAAAATCTCTCACCATGACAACCCTGTTATTACACATTTCCAGAATCTGTTTCCCTATCTGCTACTCGATGTCCCTGTTACTATTGGGTGGTCTATAAAAGCACCCAGTGGAGTTGTTGACCCCTTCCTGTTCCTAACTTCCACCCACAGAAACTCTGTAGACAATCCCTCCATGACTTCCTCCTTTTCTGCAGCCGTGACACTATCTCTGATCAACGGTGCCACACCCCCACCTCTTTTGCCTCCCTCCCTGTCCTTTCTGAAACATTTAAAGCTTGACACCCTAAGTAACTATTCCTGCCTGAGCCATCCAAGTCTCTGTAATGGCCACAACATCATAGCTCCAACATCACTGATCCACGCACTAAGTTCAACGGCTTTGTTCATAATACTCCTTGCATTAAAATAGACACATCTCAAACCATCAGTCTGAGCGTATCCCTTCTCTATCACCTGCTTATCTTCTCTCTCGCACTGTCTCCAAGCTTTCTCTATTTGTGACCCAAACGCCCCTTCCTCCGTCTCTTCAGTTCAGTTCCCACCCCCAGCAATTCTAGTTTAAACTCTCCCCAATAGCCCCAGCAAACCTCCCCACCAGGATATTGGTCCCCCTCAGATTCAAGTGCAACCCGTCCTTTTTGTACAGGTCACACCTGCCCCAAAAAAGGTCCCAATGATCCAGAAATCTGAATCCCAACCCCCTGCTCTAATCCCTCAGCCACACATTTATCCTCCACCTCATTCTATTCCTATCCTCACTGAGCAAAGCAGGATGAATTCCTTTGATCTGTTGATGTTTCAGATTTTAAATTTTTAGTTTCTCGTGCATTACGATTTCCCCTGGTTTTTGGGGTCTACTGTGGGGAAGAAAGGAGCATGTGGTTCACAAATAAAAATTCTCAATTAAATTGATCAAAATCCCTGGTGGTAATATTCATTTATGTGAACAAAGGGTTGGGGGCTGAATATTTTTACAAGGAATTGTATATGTACTTTGAAAATGAATTTACTTTGAGCTTCAACCATTTATTTTTAAATAATGACTCATAAGGGTCAGAGTTATCTATTTTAATTGAATGTCCTCTCACTCTTCCAGCAGACAGATTCTAATCCTGGCCATCCGTTACACAGATGATGACCCACCCATTATAGTCAGATGTCCTCTGACTTGTCACATCCTCTCTCACCCCTGCACCCCCTCTGTCTCACCCCCCCACTCCCTCACCCATGTTCCCCATCTGATACCCACACTCCCCCATTTCATGCCCACACCCCACTCCCTCTCCCTGTCTGTCTCACTTGCACTACCCCTCCTCATCTGTCTCACCTCCACTCACCCCCACTTCCCTCCCCTTGTCTCACCCTCACTCCCCCACCCTATCTCACATCCACTCCCCCTCCCACTCTGTGTCACTCCTACTCACTCCCCCCTTGTCTCATCCTCACTTCCCCTCCTCATCTGTCTCACCTCACCCCCCTCCCGAAGCCCTACTCCCCCTCCCCTCTATTTATTTCATCCCCACCCCTCTGTCTCACCCTGCTCCCCCTCCTCCTCCCCTTCTTGCCCTGCTTCCCTTCCCCCTAAGCCCCACTTCCCCACCACTTTGTCATCCCTCCCCCTTTCTCTCCCTGATCCCCTCACCCTCTGTCTCACACCCACTGCCTTCCCTCTGTCTCAGCCCCTCCTGCTTGATTTGTGGGGGGTGGAGAAGGAGAGTTGAATCTCTTGTGCCCAGTGGCAGGGATGGAGTTGAATATTTTGTCCCTGATTTGGGGGTGGGGAGAATCTTTTCTGTCGATGGGAGGGGGAGTTGAATCTTGAGCCCCACGGGGGGGGGGTGAGGGGGCAATGAATCCATTGTGCCTGATGGGAGGTGGGGGAGGGCAATGATTATTTTTTGAAGGGGGAGGATTGAATGGGAGGGGGAGGATTGAATCTCGTGCCCAGTGAGGGGGGGGCGGGAATCTATTCTGTCTGATGGGAAGGGAATGTGGAGTTCTGTTGTTGCCAGTACTTACCCCTCAAACATCAGATCTAGGCTCCACTTCTCCCGATGTGGGAGCTCCTGATTACTTACATACTAACCTTGTACAGACAGTAACCACTCTGCACACACTCACCAGTTAGATAAAACATTTTTTACCGATCCGTGCCAAATTGGAATGATTTCACATTTTCCAAGGTTTGTTAGATTTTTGTTAACCTTTTGATGACCTCTAAACCATCCACATCACAATCTGCTTTCTGATTTCTCTTTATGTCCACAGCACAGCTGAGAGACTGGAATCTGTTCACTGTAGTGTTAACAAAGGCCACAACAGCCATTGGGAGCACCGGCTGAGATGTTAGAGGCCCTAATGAGGGAGCGTCACACTGAGGGAGGGTCACACCGTGGGAGGGGAGGTACTGAGGGAGGGTCACACTGGGAGGGGTGGTACTGAGGGAGGTTCACACTGTGGGAGGGTGGTACTGAGGGAGGTTCACACTGTGGGAGGGGTGGTACTGAGGGAGGGTCACATTGTGGGAGGGGTGGTACTGAGGGAGGGTCACACTGGGAGGAGTGGTACTGAGGGAGGGTCACACTGAGAAGGGCAGTACAGAGGGGGAGTTGCACTGTAGGAAGGGTGGTACTGGGGGGGTGGGGTCACATTGTGGGAGGGGCAGTACTGAGGGAGCATCATTGCGAGAGAGTCACACTGAGCTAGAGGTTTTCCAAAAGCCGACAAGCTGTGGGAGGGGAGGTACTGAGGGAGGGTCACACTGTGGGAGAGGTCATTCTGAGGGAAGTCACACTGGGGTCATGCAGTGCCGCGGGAAGGTTTTACCTCAGGCACGTCACGTTCTTCACAATTTTAGGCTGTTTCTCAATCAGGAAACACTCTGCTAACATTCCAATTGAAGGTAATGATGCCACAGTATGGTGTTCAGTTTCAGTCATCCTGCGTCTGGAGGGGTGTCATTAAACCGGAAAGAATGCAGAGAAGATTTATTAGGATGGTGTTGAGACTCGAGGCCAGTCAGGGTATGAAGGGACACAGGAAGAGGCAGAAAATTGGGGCTGAGGAACATTGGATCAGCCATTATGAAATAGCAGAGCAGGCTCGATGGGCCAAGTGGCCTAATCTGCTCTTATATCTTAATTATTGGGAGAGATTGCACAGGCTAGGACTTGATTCCTTGCAGTGTAGGTGGTTGAGAGCTGTAAGTGCCACAGTGTATAAATTCATGAATAACACACAGAAAATGCTGGAGGAAAGCAGGTTATACAGTGTCTGTAGAGGGGAATAAACAGGTAATATTTTGGGATGAGCCTCTTCATCAGGACTGAAAATTATCAGGTGATGTTTTCGGGGCCGAGACCCTTCTTTAAGATCGGATCATGGAGTCATGATGAAGAACCTCAGCCTGAGACATCAACTGTTTATTCCCCTCCACAGACGCTGCCCGACCTGCTGAGTTCCTCCAGCATTTTGTGTGTTACTCTGGATTTCCAGCATCTGCGGAATCTCTTGTTTATAAAATCGGGAGAGGTATAGACAGGATGAATGAGCTGTGATTTTCCCAGCGCTGGGAAATCCAGAGGGCTTAGGTATAAGGCCAGAGGGAAAAGGCTTGATAGGCAGAGGGAGGGGCGGAGGTGGGTGGAATAACAAAGTTTCAAAGACGCGACAGATCATGTTGAGAGGGAAAGGTTGAGAGGGATGCGGGCAGATGGGACTGGCTCGGACCGGCACCCTGGTCAGCATGGAGCAGGCGAGCTGAAGGGTTTGGTTCTGTGCTGTGGGGCGGTGTGTTCCTCATCCAGTTTGTCCAGTGTCAGTCGTGAGGTAATGACTGTGAACTGTGTTTGTTCAGCGCCCTGTGGGACGTGAATGTGGGCCCAAGGCACAGTGGCCTATCAGATGGACCTTCTGCAGACACTGCGAACCTGAAACGCCGACCGTGAACGCTGGAGTGGTAGGGAGAGGGAGCTTCCGGGCAGGGGATGGCTCCAACAGGTGGGAGGTGTCCAAAGAAAGGGTGGATCAGTGGGGTGGGGGAAGAGCTAGAGGAACAGTCGGCAGCTGGGAGGCAGAGTGGGGGAGCTCGGCGCTGTGGGTGGGGCAGTGAGGGAGCTTCATGCTGGAAGAAGGGAGGGTGAGGGAGCTCGGCGCTGTGGGTGGGGCAGTGAGGGAGCTTCATGCTGGAAGGAGGGAGGGTGAGGGAGCTCGGCACTGTGGGTGGGGCAGTGAGGGAGCTTCATGCTGGAAGGAGGGAGGGTGAGGGAGCTCGGCACTGTGGGTGGGGCAGTGAGGGAGCTTCATGCTGGAAGGAGGGAGGGTGAGGGAGCTCGGCACTGTGGGTGGGGCAGTGAGGGAGCTTCATGCTGGAAGAAGGGAGGGTGAGGGAGCTCGGCACTGTGGGTGGGGCAGTGAGGGAGCTTCATGCTGGAAGAAGGGAGGGTGAGGGAGCTCGGCGCTGTGGGTGGGGCAGTGAGGGAGCTTCATGCTGGAAGGAGGGAGGGTGAGGGAGCTCGGCACTGTGGGTGGGGCAGTGAGGGAGCTTCATGCTGGAAGAAGGGAGGGTGAGGGAGCTCGGCGCTGTGGGTGGGGCAGTGAGGGAGCTTCATGCTGGAAGGAGGGAGGGTGAGGGAGCTCGGCACTGTGGGTGGGGCAGTGAGGGAGCTTCATGCTGGAAGAAGGGAGGGTGAGGGAGCTCGGCGCTGTGGGTGGGGCAGTGAGGGAGCTTCATGCTGGAAGGAGGGAGGGTGAGGGAGCTCGGCGCTGTGGGTGGGGCAGTGAGGGAGCTTCATGCTGGAAGGAGGGAGGGTGAGGGAGCTCGGCGCTGTGGGTGGGGCAGTGAGGGAGCTTCATGCTGGAAGAAGGGAGGGTGAGGGAGCTCGGCACTGTGGGTGGGGCAGTGAGGGAGCTTCATGCTGGAAGGAGGGAGGGTGAGGGAGCTCGGCGCTGTGGGTGGGGCAGTGAGGGAGCTTCATGCTGGAAGGAGGGAGGGTGAGGGAGCTCGGCGCTGTGGGTGGGGCAGTGAGGGAGCTTCATGCTGGAAGAAGGGAGGGTGAGGGAGCTCGGCGCTGTGGGTGGGGCAGTGAGGGAGCTTCATGCTGGAAGGAGGGAGGGTGAGGGAGCTCGGCGCTGTGGGTGGGGCAGTGAGGGAGCTTCATGCTGGAAGGAGGGAGGGTGAGGGAGCTTGGCGCTGTGGGTGGGGCAGTGAGGGAGCTTCATGCTGGAAGAAGGGAGGGTGAAGGATCTTCGTACTGCAGGGACGGAGGGTGAGGGAACTTCAAGCCGCAGGAAGGGCAGCCCAGCAATAGAAAAGACGAGAGAATTAAGATGCCGACCTCAGCTGGAGAGGGCAGACTGACAGACAGAAGCTTTGACTGTGCCCATTGCTAACAGACACAGAGGTGTCAGCACCCACACACATGGTTGAGGCTCCAGCACAGGATTTCAACCATAGCCTTCGCCCCTCCCTTGGTACGTTCCCTCCCGCAGTGTGACCCTCCCACCCTGTGATGCTGTCTCTCCCTTGGGTGCTCAGGGTGGCCACTTTGACGGCGTGTGTGGGACACACCCTGGTTCTGGCACAGCTGGGATCTTGCCGTGCCCTGTCTCAGCAGCGATCGATCACTCGGCTGGTGGGAGATCTGGCCACCTTCATTCACCAGAAGCCGGTGGGAGGGGTGGGTATGTCTGCCTCCCCTCCCCATCCAGACCTCTCCGTGGGCCCAAGATGTCTCTACTGCCGCCGACAGCCCAGTGAGCCGGAATCGAGGGAGGTGAGCGGTGTGGGACTTCCCCCACCATTGTCCTGCTGCCGGAGAGCTTTGGCACGCTCTACTGCTGTTCCTTCGTGAGACACAGCGACCTGAACGCATATTCATCCCAGTTTTGGCACCCGATCGCACTACGATTTTTAAAAGAAACTGGTCTGAACTTTCTCTGCTGACCGCTACCTCCTCGAGTGCTGGAGACATCCCGGACCGAGGGGACTTTGTGCGGAGTCTCGCTGAACCCCCTCCTGAGTCCTGGGTGTGCTCTGGGATTATGTCACGTTTACCCTCCCCGGTTATCCAAGGGTGAAGTCCGCATCTCGGGCTGTGTCCGTCTGTCGCAGCCCCAGAGCGCATGTAGCCGGGAGACCAGCACCGACTCCATTGCATTGTTGGGAACATTGCTTAATACATGCACAGCAAGATCCCATAACCTGCTCCATTGGTGGGGTGGGAGGGGGGTGGGGATGCTTCTCAGGCTGTCGGTCACTACGTCAAGTCTTGATGAAGTGTCTCAGCCTGAAAGGTCGACACTCCATCGATGCTGCCTGACCCGTTGGGTCTGTGTCACTGGTTTGGCAGCATCTGCAGAATCTCCTGTGTTTAGGTGGTTCTTGTCGGGGGGGGGGGTGATATTGGCCCTGTAGGGAGTGGGAATCATAAGAAATAGAAGCAGGATTAGGCCATTCAGCCCATCAAGTCTGCTCCTGGCTGATTTATTACACCTTTGAATTCCCTTCTCTTTGTAACTCTTTCTCATCACTAAATTATTGACCTCTGTTTTAAATATATCCTTTGACTTGGCCTCCACAGCCATTTGTGGCAATCAGTTCCCCCTTCCCATACTGCCTCAGCCTCGGAGGGTGGTTGGTGCATCCGTTTATCTGAAAATGATGTGCTTCGTCCTCACCCCCTCCTCCGGTGGCACGGTGCTCCCTCCTCGCTGACCCCCCATCCCTCCCATAGCATGTCGCTCCCATAGCTAGATAGGTATCTTATGGATAGGGGAATCAAGGGATATGGGGACAAGGCAGGAACCGGGTATTGATAGTAGATGATCAGCCATGATCTCAAAATGGCGGTGCAGGCTCGAAGGGCCAAATGGTCTACTTCTGCACCTATTGTCTATTGTCTGTTGTCACTCCCTCCTCGCTGCCCTGCTGGTTTGGACAGCTTTGGGCGAGTGGGGTGGATCTTGCAGCAATTGTACTCACACCCTTTTGCCTCAGGGTTGATTTTGTCACTGTGGTTTAGCTGACTTGAATTGGCAAACAGCTCGCTGGAGGGACAGGAAGTGTGGTTCAGGAATTTAAACAGGAAGAGAGGAATTGGGGAATTCTCATTAATTCAGTCAGTGGCCGTGAAGAGAGAAGAGTTGGTGGTTTCGGTTGAGGAGGGGTCGCTGGAGAAGGAATGGTTGTGTAGAGATGAGAAGAGAGGATTGGAACTGAAGAGTAAGGTGGTGGTAGGCAGGAGGGTGGTGAAGAAGAACAGGGATTTGGGGAGTAGAACAATCAGATGGTGGATCAGACTACCCTGGGCCGTTGGTGTCCAACTCCCAAAGGTAAGGGCCAAACTCAAGCAAATGGAACTTGGTGGCAACTTGGCCAGCATGGATTAAATGGGCCAAAAGGCCTGTTACTGTGACTTTAGGGATATTCAGTTTTCCTCTGGTCAGGCTAACTCTGACTGTAAGGGACACGAAGGCTGGTACAGTGGGAGTGACAGAATGCTTAGACTGTGCTGAGCCTGCGACGTCACCCCGTCCAACGGATCAAAGTGCATGGGGTCTTGGGGGAGCACGATCAGAGGGAGCGACGGACAGGGAAATACAGACAGGAGGCGGGATCCCCCGTCACCTTCCCCCAACCATCTACCTACCAACCACGGGGCCTGTTTAAACAAATCCCAGTCACTCCATTCCGTCTAAGTGTCTCCTAAATGTTGCTGTCCTGTCCACTTCACCACCTCTGGCAGTCCACCCCAGCCAGCCACCATTCCTGTCCACTTCACCACCTCTGGCAGTCCACCCCAGCCAGCCACCATTCCTGTCCACTTCACCACCTCTGGCAGTCCACCCCAGCCAGCCACCATTCCTGTCCACTTCACCACCTCTGGCAGTCCACCCCAGTCACCCACCATTCACCACCTCTGGCAGTCTACCCCAGCCACCCACCATTCACCACCTCTGGCAGTCCACCCCAGCCACCCACCATTCACCACCTCTGGCAGTCCACCCCAGCCACCCACCATTCCTGTCCACTTCACCACCTCTGGCAGTCCACACCAGTCACCCACCATTCACCACCTCTGGCAGTCCACCCCAGCCACCCAGTACTCTGTCAATGACAAACCTGCCCCAGACATCCTCTAACGTTCTGCCTCTCACCGTAAAACTGTACCCTCTAGTATTTGATTCTGACTATCTGTCTCTGCCTCTTGTAATTTTATAAACTTCTGACAGGTCACCCTCAATCTCCACCGCTCAGGAGAAAAATACCTATTTTTGTCCAACTTCTTGTAGGTGGCTGTCTAGTGAGTGAACCTCTCCTACCCTGTCTGTGAAGCCCTCATGCCCTCCTTGTGATCAAGACCAAACCCAAAGTCCTGACTAAAGATTTATACATCCACAACAAACCTTCCCGATTATACCCAATGGACTGTCTTATAAAGGCAGGTTCACATGAAAGCAAGCATGCCGTGTGCCGCCTTTAACCCCCCACCCATCTATACTCACTGCCTTCTCCAGATGCCCAGTGGAGAACATCACAAACTGCACGGGGGCAGACAGGAAGGCTCCACAATGGGTAGTTAAAATTACCTAACATCACTGGCACCAGCCTCCCCACCATCAGGGACCTATATACAGAAAGGTCTTGGAAGAGGGCCAGATACATCATAAAAGATCTCACCCACCCTGCTCGTGGACTGTTTGTTCCAGTCCCATTAGCAAAGAGGCTACGTACCACCCACGCCAGGACCACCAGACTCAAAAATAGTTACTTCCCTCGAACAGTGAGGCTGATCAACACCTCCACCCACTAACTCAACCCTCCACCACCACTACTTTATTATTTCCCGTCAGTCACCTTATGTACAGACACGCATAGCATCACTTTATGGACATACAGTCAATCTGTATATTTATATTTATTGTGTTTTAAAAAAAATGTTATTGTGTTCTTTTTGTGCTGTATCGGATCCGGAGTTACAATTATTTTGTTCTCCTTACAGGAAATGACATTAAACAATCTTGAATCGATATACGTCAGTGTTCCTTCTAGTCCTGCCATTTACTGTCATCTTTTCCCTCACATTTGACCTCCCAGCACACACAGGTCCAGCTGTGGTAGTCCCCATCTCCAGCACACTGAGACACTTTTCCTGCTGTTTCCTCTACGAGAGTTTGAGAGGCCCAGGAGAGTGCAAGTTCCACTGGGAGGGGATTCCGGAGATCAGGAAGCTGTGGGCACAGCTGGCTGTGTCGGAGCACTGGGAACTAAGGGGCTGGACAGGCTGCAGGAGGTTCGAGAGATAGCGAAAACCCCAACCCCCCCGTGGCTGATGTGGGGAATGTTGTTTGAGGAGTTGCGGTAGTTGGGAAAAACTCCCCCCAGCTGTGCTGAACGACCTTCTGTCCTTGCAGTGGACCGGGAGCTGTGGGAGGAGGCATTCCCAGCCAGAGGCTTTTCCCCGTACTGCAATGGGAATGTCAGCTAGGAACCTCATCCCCAAATCTCGGGGAGGGGTATGGACCCAGGGGGCAGGCCCGGTGCCCCCGAATTTTGGACGAACCCTGGCAGTGGAGGAGAGTTGAACATGGGTCCCTGATCTGCAGATTATCCTGAGCTTGTGGTTCAGAATTCCCGGCAGACCTATTAATCTGTGAGGGTTAATCCCAGCCCTCCCAACCCAACATGTCAATGTGACAGGGTCCCATTTCCCCCAACATCTCCCCCTCCTCCTCTCCGCCCGTCCAATTCCAACTCGAAACATCTGGCGCTCGAGCCATCTGACAATGAGGTAGATGTTTTTTTTCCCTGAACACAATCTGATCCAGTTTCGGCTTGTTTGCCAAATTCCTTCTCCGTATCTTGGCCGCGGCCTGAAATCTTTTAACTCTGTACTGGCTGGAGTTTGGGTTGCGTGCAGTGCACTGACTGCAGGGTGGGGGGGGAGCGGTTTGCACAGTGGTCCTAGACCCTCGTCTCCCACCTCCACCTGACCAAGGCTGTGCTCGGGGATGGGGTGGAAAATATGCCCCCCCCCACTGAACTTCTCACCATAAACCCCCTGCCCTGGGGTGGATGCTGTTTGCCCCTTCCTCCCTTGGAGCTTTGACCCTGGTAGAACAATGCTCTATTTTGCAATGGGCTGCATCCTCCGTGCCCATGGTGACGTACAACACCGAAACGGGCCATTCGCGCCATCAAGATGATGCTGACCACCGAGCTGCCATCCAGTCCTGCTCACCATCTCTTGCCCTGTTGCCTTGGCAGTGCAAAGGCCCTCCGTTGTGCCTGAGCTGTCTACGCGAGCCAGGGCAGTACAAAATGCCCGTGCACACAGCCGATGGATCTGAAGGAATGGCAGAGACTGACACTGTTAGGCACCAGCAGCGTCACACCAGTTGTAGCTCATTTAGGAGGCTCACCCAATTACTCCCCCAAGTGTTGTGGGGCCACCCCCTCAGGTAGTGTGTTCCTCATTTCAGCCACACTCTTCCTCAAAGAGCCCCTGCAACCCTCAACTTGTCCCTTCATCTGATCACAATGACCTTCCCAGTCCCCTGTGAAGCCCTCTCCACTCCTGGTCGTGTCTCTTTCTTTCTGTCTCTCTTTCCACACACAGCTCCTAAACCTCCCCTTCTTTCGGATCATCTTCCCTCTGGTCCAACTATCTCCTTGGGTGGCCTGACAAGACAGTATTCGGTGCCAGTCAAGTGGTTTATGATCCCAAGTTGTTGCAACTTTCTCGTGGTGGCTAAAATCCAAGAGCCAGACTGAGTAAGTGCTTTGCCCAGTCCTGTCCCGTTTCCTCTAACTCCACAATGGAAAAGTATTCCATGTCCGGTTGGAGAGAGGACAGTTCTATCGCTGTTTCCTCTCTGTGTTGGCTCGCCTCATCTCCGCTGATTGGAAAACGGGAAATAGCCTCGGGATATAAAATTTGGCCAAGTTTTTCAGTGGGCGTAACCTCTGCTCCAATGTGTGTGGGCATGTGTGTGTGTGTGTGTGAGATGTTTTCAGGTGAGTTAATTTATGTGTGAGTGTGCGTTTGTGTCTGAATTCATTTATTTACTGTTTACAGATACAGTGTGGCATACATCCTTCCTGCCCTGCAAACCCAATTAACCGTAACCTAATCGCAGTACAATTTACAATGACCAATTAACCTCACCGAGAGGTCTTTGGACTGTGGGAGGAAACCAGACCACTTGGAGAAAATCCAAGCATTCCACAACTAGGACATACAGACTCCGTACTGAGGACGTCAGGAATGAACACCAGACACCAGTGCCCCAAGCGTCATGCTAATGGCTACATTACCAATGCGCCATTACCGTGTGCGTGTGTATATATATCGGGGTATCTGAGTATGGCTACAACCCAGATTCAGTTTCCTTCGTTGAAAGCCCTTTGTTGGGCAGGGACAGCCATGGAAGCTGTTACCCGGGCATCGGGCTCGCCCCCACTCCGCACAGTTGATGAATCTGAAGGATTGGCCGTTCGACACCGTCAGCATCACAGGAGTTGCCAGTCACAGTGTAGGACTGCCTCAGGGACTCCAGCTCCCGACTTCTCCTCGAGGTTCCCTCCTGAAACCTTCCCTGTGAGTGGGTGCAGGTGTCAGAGAGCAGAGGTCTGAGATTAAAGTTTTCGTTCTCCTGGACAAGCTGCCAACCACAGCCGATGGGCCCCAGCACACCGTGAAATGCCCCCGTGGTTTCAGCAACCAGCACAACCTGAGGATGTGCTGGAGGCAGCTCACGAGTGTCACCAGGGCAGCAACAGGGCAGGTTTCGCACAAGCAACAGCACATCAGCAAAACAACCCAAATAACTACAAACATTAACATCAACGACCCCCAACCACACAGTCTCCCCTCAGCACCCACCCCTACCCACATTCTCACCCTCCCCTCTCACCCACACTCTCACCTTCCACCTACCCACATGCTCACATTCAACCCACTCTCCCCTCCCCCTCCCCCACCGACACTCTCACCCCCCTCCCACCCTCACACTTTCACCCAAACATTCACCCTCTGCCTACCCACATAGTCGCATTCCCCCCACCCTCACTCTCACCCCTTCCCACACCCTCACTCTCACCCCTCCCCCACCCTCACTCTCACCCCCCTACCTTCACTCTCACCCCCTCCCACCCTCACTTTCACCCTCTCCCTCCCCCATCCTCACCCTCACTCACACCCTCTCCCACCCTCACTCTCACCCCTTCCCACACCCTCATTCTCACCTCTCCCTCTCCCACCCTCACTCTCACCCCCTCCCACCCTCACTTTCACCCTTTACCTCCCCCACCCTCACCCTCACACCTCCCCCACCCTCACTCTCAACCCCTCCCACTCTCACTTTCACCCTCTCCCTCCCCCACCCTCACTCTCACCCTCCACTCCTCCCCTCACACTCCCACTCCCCCCATCCACGTGGAGTTTTCTGATCTCTGTATCTTTGAGCTCAGAAACCCACTCCCGGTCTGGCTGGTACAAGACAGCCGTAGGGCACAGGATCAGGCCTGTGGCCCACGCCAGACCAAGTGAATTATTGATCAGATGGTCTGCTGTCTACACAAAGTCCGTATCCTTCCCTTCCCTGCCAGTTGTGTGCCTGCTGAAACATCTGTGAAAGGAGAGGAGTGGAGGCAATGCAGAGCGGAGTTACAGATCAGAGACAGTACAGAGCAGGCAGACCACGGGGTGCAAGGCCGATAACAAGGTGGGTTGTCAGGTCAAGAGAACTGTTGAATTGTTTTACAACGGTGGATTGAAGCCGTCCCTTTGCCTTGACTCGGGATTGTGTATGGGAGAGGGAAGAAGAGAGAGTATCCAGGTGGGAGGGGACTTCGATTATGCCGGCTGATTTATTGCAGCAGTGTAAAGTGTAGAATGAGTCCACAGAGGGAAGGGTGGATTCCGTGATGTGCTGAATTGTGTCCACGCTAATCCTGTACGTGTGAATCACATTAACCACTGCTGGTGAATCTCACTGCCCGCTGCAGGGTGAATCACACTGCCCGCTGCAGGGTGAATCTCACTGCCCAATGCAGGGTGAATCTCACTGCCCGCTGCAGGATGAATCTCACTGCCCGCTGCAGGGTGAATCTCACTGCCCGCTGCAGGGTGAATCTCACTGCCCGCTGCAGGGTGAATCACACTGCCCGCTACAGGGTGAATCACATTAACCACTGCTGGTGAATCTCACTGCCCGCTGCAGGGTGAATCACACTGCCCGCTACAGGGTGAATCTCACTGACCAATGCAGGGTGAATCTCACTGCCCAATGCAGGGTGAATCTCACTGCCCGCTGCAGGGTGAATCGTACTGCCCGCTACAGGGTGAATCTCACTGCCCAATGCAGGGTGAATCGTACTGCCCGCTGCAGGGTGAATCTCACTGCCCAATGCAGGGTGAATCGTACAGCCCGCTGCAGGGTGAATCACACTGCCCAATGCAGGGTGAATCACACTGCCCGCTACAGGGTGAATCTCACTGCCCGCTGCAGGGTGAATCGTACTGCCCGCTGCAGGGTGAATCTCACTGCCCAATGCAGGGTGAATCGTACAGCCCGCTGCAGGGTGAATCACACTGCCCGCTGCAGGGTGAATCTCACTGCCCGCTGCAGGGTGAATCTCACTGAGCGCTGCAGGGTGAATCTCACTGCCCAATGCAGGGTGAATCGTACAGCCCGCTGCAGGGTGAATCACACTGCCCAATGCAGGGTGAATCTCACTGCCCGCTGCAGGGTGAATCTCACTGCCCGCTGCAGGGTGAATCACACTGCCCGCTGCAGGGTGAATCTCACTGCCCGCTGCAGGGTGAATCGTACTGCCCAATGCAGGGTGAATCGTACAGCCCGCTGCAGGGTGAATCACACTGCCCAATGCAGGGTGAATCTCACTGCCCGCTGCAGGGTGAATCTCACTGCCCGCTGCAGGGTGAATCGTACTGCCCGCTGCAGGGTGAATCACACTGCCCACTGCAGGGTGAATCTCACTGC
This sequence comes from Hemitrygon akajei, assembly GCF_048418815.1. Taxonomy (NCBI): domain Eukaryota; kingdom Metazoa; phylum Chordata; class Chondrichthyes; order Myliobatiformes; family Dasyatidae; genus Hemitrygon; species Hemitrygon akajei. The sequence goes on along the minus strand of NC_133134.1, from coordinate 102,387,089 downwards.
CCGCTGCAGGGTGAATCACACTGCCCAATGCAGGGTGAATCTCACTGCCCGCTGCAGGGTGAATCCCACTGCCCGCTGCAGGGTGAATCACACTGCCCGCTGCAGGGTGAATCACACTGCCCGCTGCAGGGTGAATCTCACTGCCCGCTGCAGGGTGAATCACACTGCCCGCTGCAGGGTGAATCTCACTGCCCGCTGCAGGGTGAATCACACTGCCCGCTGCAGGGTGAATCTCACTGCCCGCTGCAGGGTGAATCGTACTGCCCGCTGCAGGGTGAATCTCACTGCCCGCTGCAGGGTAAATCTCACTGCCTGCTGCAGGGTGAATCGTACTGCCCGCTGCAGGGTAAATCTCACTGCCCGCTGCAGGGTGAATCTCACTGCCCAATGCAGGGTGAATCTCACTGCCCGCTGCAGGGTGAATCGTACAGCCCGCTGCAGGGTGAATCACACTGCCCAATGCAGGGTGAATCTCACTGCCCGCTGCAGGATGAATCGTACTGCCCGCTGCAGGGTGAATCGTACAGCCCGCTGCAGGGTGAATCTCACTGCCCGCTGCAGGGTGAATCGTACTGCCCCATGCAGGGTGAATCGTACTGCCCCATGCAGGGTGAATCTCACTGCCCAATGCAGGGTGAATCGTACTGCCCCATGCAGGGTGAATCGTACTGCCCCATGCAGGGTGAATCTCACTGCCCAATGCAGGGTGAATCGTACTGCCCCATGCAGGGTGAATCTCACTGCCCAATGCAGGGTGAATCTCACTGCCTGCTGCAGGGTGAATCGTACTGCCCACTGCAGGGTGAATCGTACTGCCCACTGCAGGGTGAATCTCACTGCCCGCTGCAGGGTGAATCGTACTGCCCGCTGCAGGGTGAATCTCACTGCCCGCTGCAGGGTGAATCGTACTGCCCACTGCAGGGTGAATCTCACTGCCCGCTGCAGGGTGAATCTCACTGCCCGCTGCAGGGTGAATCGTACTGCCCGCTGCAGGGTGAATCTCACTGCCCGCTGCAGGATGAATCGTACTGCACGCTGCAGGGTGAATCGTACTGCCCGCTGCAGGGTGAATCTCACTGCCCAATGCAGGGTGAATCTCACTGCCCGCTGCAGGGTGAATCTCACTGCCCGATGCAGGGTGAATCTCACTGCCCGCTGCAGGGTGAATCTCACTGCCCGCTGCAGGGTGAATCGTACTGCCCACTGCAGGGTGAATCGTACTGCCCAATGCAGGGTGAATCGTACTGCCCGCTGCAGGGTGAATCTCACTGCCCGCTGCAGGGTGAATCATACTGCCCGCTGCAGGGTGAATCTCACTGCCCGCTGCAGGGTGAATCGTACTGCCCGCTGCAGGGTGAATCTCACTGCCCGCTGCAGGGTGAATCACACTGCCCGCTGCAGGGTGAATCTCACTGCCCGCTGCAGGGTGAATCTCACTGCCCGCTGCAGGGTGAATCGTACTGCCCGCTGCAGGGTGAATCTCACTGCCCGCTGCAGGGTAAATCTCACTGCCCGCTGCAGGGTGAATCGTACTGCCCGCTGCAGGGTGAATCTCACTGCCCAATGCAGGGTGAATCTCACTGCCCGCTGCAGGGTGAATCGTACAGCCCACTGCAGGGTGAATCTCACTGCCCAATGCAGGGTGAATCTCACTGCCCGCTGCAGGATGAATCGTACTGCCCGCTGCAGGGTGAATCGTACTGCCCGCTGCAGGGTGAATCTCACTGCCCAATGCAGGGTGAATCTCACTGCCCGCTGCAGGGTGAATCTCACTGCCCGCTGCAGGGTGAATCGTACAGCCCGCTGCAGGGTGAATCACACTGCCCAATGCAGGGTGAATCGTACTGCCCGCTGCAGGGTGAATCTCACTGCCCGCTACAGGGTGAATCTCACTGCCCGCTGCAGGGTGAATCTCACTGCCCGCTACAGGGTGAATCTCACTGCCCGCTACAGGGTGAATCTCACTGCCCGCTGCAGGGTGAATCGTACAGCCCGCTGCAGGGTGAATCACACTGCCCAATGCAGGGTGAATCTCACTGCCCGCTGCAGGATGAATCGTACTGCCCGCTGCAGGGTGAATCGTACTGCCCGCTGCAGGGTGAATCTCACTGCCCAATGCAGGGTGAATCTCACTGCCCGCTGCAGGGTGAATCTCACTGCCCGCTGCAGGGTGAATCGTACTGCCCACTGCAGGGTGAATCGTACTGCCCAATGCAGGGTGAATCTCACTGCCCGCTGCAGGGTGAATCGTACTGCCCGCTGCAGGGTGAATCTCACTGCCCAATGCAGGGTGAATCTCACTGCCCACTGCAGGGTGAATCGTACTGCCCAATGCAGGGTGAATCTCACTGCCCAATGCAGGGTGAATCGTACTGCCCGCTGCAGGGTGAATCTCACTGCCCGCTGCAGGGTGAATCTCACTGCCCGCTGTAGGGTGAATTGTACTGCCCGCTGCAGGGTGAATCGTACTGCCCAATGCAGGGTGAATCTCACTGCCCAATGCAGGGTGAATCTCACTGCCCGCTGCAGGGTGAATCTCACTGCCCGCTGCAGGGTGAATCGTACTGCCCGCTGCAGGGTGAATCGTACTGCATAATGCAGGGTGAATCTCACTGCCCAATGCAGGGTGAATCGTACTGCCCGCTGCAGGGTGAATCGTACTGCCCAATGCAGGGTGAATCTCACTGCCCAATGCAGGGTGAATCGTACTGCCCGCTGCAGGGTGAATCGTACTGCCCAATGCAGGGTGAATCTCACTGCCCAATGCAGGGTGAATCACACTGCCCAATGCAGTGTGAATCTCACTGCCCGCTGCAGGGTGAATCTCACTGCCCAATGCAGGGTGAATCTCACTGCCCGCTGCAGGGTGAATCACACTGCCCGCTGCAGGGTGAATCTCACTGCCCAATGCAGGGTGAATCTCACTGCCCGCTGCAGGGTGAATCTCACTGCCCGCTACAGGGTGAATCTCACTGCCCGCTGCAGGGTGAATCTCACTGCCCGCTACAGGGTGAATCTCACTGCCCAATGCAGGGTGAATCTCACTGCCCAATGCAGGGTGAATCGTACTGCCCCATGCAGGGTGAATCGTACTGCCCGCTGCAGGGTGAATTTCACTGCCCGCTGCAGGGTGAATCGTACTGCCCGCTGCAGGGTGAATCGTACTGCCCGCTGCAGGGTGAATCTCACTGCCCGCTGCAGGGTGAATCTCACTGCCCGCTACAGGGAGAATCTCACTGCCCGCTACAGGGTGAATCTCACTGCCCGCTGCAGGGTGAATCTCACTGCCCGCTACAGGGTGAATCTCACTGCCCAATGCAGGGTGAATCTCACTGCCCGCTGCAGGGTGAATCTCACTGCCCGCTGCACGGTGAATCTCACTGCCCGCTGCAGGGTGAATCGTACTGCCCGCTGCAGGGTGAATCTCACCGTCCCACTGCAGGGTGAATCTCACTGCCCAATGCAGGGTGAATCTCACTGCCCGCTGCAGGGTGAATCTCACTGCCCGCTGCAGGGTGAATCACACTGCCCGCTGCAGGGTAAATCTCACTGCCCGCTGCAGGGTGAATCGTACTGCCCGCTGCAGGGTGAATCTCACCGTCCCACTGCAGGGTGAGTCTCACTGCCCGCTGCAGGGTGAATCTCACTGCCCGCTACAGGGTGAATCTCACTGCCCGCTGCAGGGTGAATCTCACTGCCCAATGCAGGGTGAATCTCACTGCCAAATGCAGGGTGAATCACACTGCCCGCTACAGGGTGAATCTCACTGCCCAATGCAGGGTGAATCGTACTGCCCAATGCAGGGTGAATCGTACTGCCCGCTGCAGGGTGAATCTCACTGCCCGCTGCAGGGTGAATCTCACTGCCCAATGCAGGGTGAATCTCACTGCCCAATGCAGGGTGAATCGTACAGCCCGCTGCAGGGTGAATCTCACTGACCAATGCAGGGTGAATCTCACTGCCCAATGCAGGGTGAATCTCACTGCCCGCTGCAGGGTGAATCGTACTGCCCGCTGCAGGGTGAATCTCACTGCCCGCTGCAGGGTGAATCACACTGCCCGCTGCAGGGTGAATCTCACTGCCCGCTGCAGGGTGAATCTCACTGCCCGCTGCAGGGTGAATCGTACTGCCCGCTGCAGGGTGAATCGTACTGCCCGCTGCAGGGTAAATCTCACTGCCCGCTGCAGGGTGAATCGTACTGCCCGCTGCAGGGTGAATCTCACTGCCCAATGCAGGGTGAATCTCACTGCCCGCTGCAGGGTGAATCGTACAGCCCACTGCAGGGTGAATCTCACTGCCCAATGCAGGGTGAATCTCACTGCCCGCTGCAGGATGAATCGTACTGCCCGCTGCAGGGTGAATCGTACTGCCCGCTGCAGGGTGAATCTCACTGCCCAATGCAGGGTGAATCTCACTGCCCGCTGCAGGGTGAATCTCACTGCCCGCTGCAGGGTGAATCGTACAGCCCGCTGCAGGGTGAATCACACTGCCCAATGCAGGGTGAATCGTACTGCCCGCTGCAGGGTGAATCTCACTGCCCGCTACAGGGTGAATCTCACTGCCCGCTGCAGGGTGAATCTCACTGCCCGCTGCAGGGTGAATCTCACTGCCCGCTACAGGGTGAATCTCACTGCCCGCTACAGGGTGAATCTCACTGCCCGCTGCAGGGTGAATCGTACAGCCCGCTGCAGGGTGAATCACACTGCCCAATGCAGGGTGAATCTCACTGCCCGCTGCAGGATGAATCGTACTGCCCGCTGCAGGGTGAATCGTACTGCCCGCTGCAGGGTGAATCTCACTGCCCAATGCAGGGTGAATCTCACTGCCCGCTGCAGGGTGAATCTCACTGCCCGCTGCAGGGTGAATCGTACTGCCCACTGCAGGGTGAATCGTACTGCCCAATGCAGGGTGAATCTCACTGCCCGCTGCAGGGTGAATCGTACTGCCCGCTGCAGGGTGAATCTCACTGCCCAATGCAGGGTGAATCTCACTGCCCACTGCAGGGTGAATCGTACTGCCCAATGCAGGGTGAATCTCACTGCCCAATGCAGGGTGAATCGTACTGCCCGCTGCAGGGTGAATCTCACTGCCCGCTGCAGGGTGAATCTCACTGCCCGCTGTAGGGTGAATCTCACTGCCCGCTGTAGGGTGAATTGTACTGCCCGCTGCAGGGTGAATCGTACTGCCCAATGCAGTGTGAATCACACTGCCCAATGCAGGGTGAATCTCACTGCCCGCTGCAGGGTGAATCTCACTGCCCGCTGCAGGGTGAATCGTACTGCCCGCTGCAGGGTGAATCGTACTGCCCAATGCAGGGTGAATCTCACTGCCCAATGCAGGGTGAATCGTACTGCCCGCTGCAGGGTGAATCGTACTGCCCAATGCAGCGTGAATCTCACTGCCCAATGCAGGGTGAATCGTACTGCCCGCTGCAGGGTGAATCGTACTGCCCAATGCAGGGTGAATCTCACTGCCCAATGCAGGGTGAATCACACTGCCCAATGCAGTGTGAATCTCACTGCCCGCTGCAGGGTGAATCTCACTGCCCAATGCAGGGTGAATCTCACTGCCCGCTGCAGGGTGAATCACACTGCCCGCTGCAGGGTGAATCTCACTGCCCAATGCAGGGTGAATCTCACTGCCCGCTGCAGGGTGAATCTCACTGCCCGCTACAGGGTGAATCTCACTGCCCGCTGCAGGGTGAATCTCACTGCCCGCTACAGGGTGAATCTCACTGCCCAATGAAGGGTGAATCTCACTGCCCAATGCAGGGTGAATCGTACTGCCCCATGCAGGGTGAATCGTACTGCCCGCTGCAGGGTGAATTTCACTGCCCGCTGCAGGGTGAATCGTACTGCCCGCTGCAGGGTGAATCGTACTGCCCGCTGCAGGGTGAATCTCACTGCCCGCTGCAGGGTGAATCTCACTGCCCGCTACAGGGAGAATCTCACTGCCCGCTACAGGGTGAATCTCACTGCCCGCTGCAGGGTGAATCTCACTGCCCGCTACAGGGTGAATCTCACTGCCCAATGCAGGGTGAATCTCACTGCCCGCTGCAGGGTGAATCTCACTGCCCGCTGCACGGTGAATCTCACTGCCCGCTGCAGGGTGAATCGTACTGCCCGCTGCAGGGTGAATCTCACCGTCCCACTGCAGGGTGAATCTCACTGCCCAATGCAGGGTGAATCTCACTGCCCGCTGCAGGGTGAATCTCACTGCCCGCTGCAGGGTGAATCACACTGCCCGCTGCAGGGTAAATCTCACTGCCCGCTGCAGGGTGAATCGTACTGCCCGCTGCAGGGTGAATCTCACCGTCCCACTGCAGGGTGAATCTCACTGCCCGCTGCAGGGTGAATCTCACTGCCCGCTACAGGGTGAATCTCACTGCCCGCTGCAGGGTGAATCTCACTGCCCAATGCAGGGTGAATCTCACTGCCAAATGCAGGGTGAATCACACTGCCCGCTACAGGGTGAATCTCACTGCCCTATGCAGGGTGAATCGTACTGCCCAATGCAGGGTGAATCGTACTGCCCGCTGCAGGGTGAATCTCACTGCCCGCTGCAGGGTGAATCTCACTGCCCAATGCAGGGTGAATCTCACTGCCCAATGCAGGGTGAATCGTACAGCCCGCTGCAGGGTGAATCTCACTGACCAATGCAGGGTGAATCTCACTGCCCAATGCAGGGTGAATCTCACTGCCCGCTGCAGGGTGAATCGTACTGCCCGCTGCAGGGTGAATCTCACTGCCCGCTGCAGGGTGAATCACACTGCCCGCTGCAGGGTGAATCTCACTGCCCGCTGCAGGGTGAATCTCACTGCCCGCTGCAGGGTGAATCGTACTGCCCGCTGCAGGGTGAATCTCACTGCCCGCTGCAGGGTAAATCTCACTGCCCGCTGCAGGGTGAATCGTACTGCCCGCTGCAGGGTGAATCTCACTGCCCAATGCAGGGTGAATCTCACTGCCCGCTGCAGGGTGAATCGTACAGCCCACTGCAGGGTGAATCTCACTGCCCAATGCAGGGTGAATCTCACTGCCCGCTGCAGGATGAATCGTACTGCCCGCTGCAGGGTGAATCGTACTGCCCGCTGCAGGGTGAATCTCACTGCCCAATGCAGGGTGAATCTCACTGCCCGCTGCAGGGTGAATCTCACTGCCCGCTGCAGGGTGAATCGTACAGCCCGCTGCAGGGTGAATCACACTGCCCAATGCAGGGTGAATCGTACTGCCCGCTGCAGGGTGAATCTCACTGCCCGCTACAGGGTGAATCTCACTGCCCGCTGCAGGGTGAATCTCACTGCCCGCTGCAGGGTGAATCTCACTGCCCGCTACAGGGTGAATCTCACTGCCCGCTACAGGGTGAATCTCACTGCCCGCTGCAGGGTGAATCGTACAGCCCGCTGCAGGGTGAATCACACTGCCCAATGCAGGGTGAATCTCACTGCCCGCTGCAGGATGAATCGTACTGCCCGCTGCAGGGTGAATCTCACTGCCCGCTGCAGGGTGAATCGTACTGCCCACTGCAGGGTGAATCGTACTGCCCAATGCAGGGTGAATCTCACTGCCCGCTGCAGGGTGAATCGTACTGCCCGCTGCAGGGTGAATCTCACTGCCCGCTGCAGGGTGAATCTCACTGCCCACTGCAGGGTGAATCGTACTGCCCAATGCAGGGTGAATCTCACTGCCCAATGCAGGGTGAATCGTACTGCCCGCTGCAGGGTGAATCTCACTGCCCGCTGCAGGGTGAATCTCACTGCCCGCTGTAGGGTGAATTGTACTGCCCGCTGCAGGGTGAATCGTACTGCCCAATGCAGGGTGAATCTCACTGCCCAATGCAGGGTGAATCTCACTGCCCGCTGCAGGGTGAATCTCACTGCCCGCTGCAGGGTGAATCGTACTGCCCGCTGCAGGGTGAATCGTACTGCCCAATGCAGGGTGAATCTCACTGCCCAATGCAGGGTGAATCGTACTGCCCGCTGCAGGGTGAATCGTACTGCCCAATGCAGGGTGAATCTCACTGCCCAATGCAGGGTGAATCGTACTGCCCGCTGCAGGGTGAATCGTACTGCCCAATGCAGGGTGAATCACACTGCCCAATGCAGGGTGAATCTCACTGCCCAATGCAGGGTGAATCACACTGCCCAATGCAGTGTGAATCTCACTGCCCGCTGCAGGGTGAATCTCACTGCCCAATGCAGGGTGAATCTCACTGCCCGCTGCAGGGTGAATCACACTGCCCGCTGCAGGGTGAATCTCACTGCCCAATGCAGTGTGAATCTCACTGCCCGCTGCAGGGTGAATCTCACTGCCCGCTACAGGGTGAATCTCACTGCCCGCTGCAGGGTGAATCTCACTGCCCGCTACAGGGTGAATCTCACTGCCCAATGCAGGGTGAATCTCACTGCCCAATGCAGGGTGAATCGTACTGCCCCATGCAGGGTGAATCGTACTGCCCGCTGCAGGGTGAATTTCACTGCCCGCTGCAGGGTGAATCGTACTGCCCGCTGCAGGGTGAATCTCACTGCCCGCTGCAGGGTGAATCTCACTGCCCGCTGCAGGGTGAATCTCACTGCCCGCTACAGGGAGAATCTCACTGCCCGCTACAGGGTGAATCTCACTGCCCGCTGCAGGGTGAATCTCACTGCCCGCTACAGGGTGAATCTCACTGCCCAATGCAGGGTGAATCTCACTGCCCGCTGCAGGGTGAATCTCACTGCCCGCTGCACGTTGAATCTCACTGCCCGCTGCAGGGTGAATCGTACTGCCCGCTGCAGGGTGAATCTCACCGTCCCACTGCAGGGTGAATCTCACTGCCCAATGCAGGGTGAATCTCACTGCCCGCTGCAGGGTGAATCTCACTGCCCGCTGCAGGGTGAATCACACTGCCCGCTGCAGGGTAAATCTCACTGCCCGCTGCAGGGTGAATCGTACTGCCCGCTGCAGGGTGAATCTCACCGTCCCACTGCAGGGTGAATCTCACTGCCCGCTGCAGGGTGAATCTCACTGCCCGCTACAGGGTGAATCTCACTGCCCGCTGCAGGGTGAATCTCACTGCCCAATGCAGGGTGAATCTCACTGCCCAATGCAGGGTGAATCACACTGCCCGCTACAGGGTGAATCTCACTGCCCAATGCAGGGTGAATCGTACTGCCCAATGCAGGGTGAATCGTACTGCCCGCTGCAGGGTGAATCTCACTGCCCGCTGCAGGGTGAATCTCACTGCCCAATGCAGGGTGAATCTCACTGCCCAATGCAGGGTGAATCGTACAGCCCGCTGCAGGGTGAATCTCACTGACCAATGCAGGGTGAATCTCACTGCCCAATGCAGGGTGAATCTCACTGCCCGCTGCAGGGTGAATCGTACTGCCCGCTGCAGGGTGAATCTCACTGCCCGCTGCAGGGTGAATCACACTGCCCGCTGCAGGGTGAATCTCACTGCCCGCTGCAGGGTGAATCTCACTGCCCGCTGCAGGGTGAATCGTACTGCCCGCTGCAGGGTGAATCTCACTGCCCGCTGCAGGGTAAATCTCACTGCCCGCTGCAGGGTGAATCGTACTGCCCGCTGCAGGGTGAATCTCACTGCCCAATGCAGGGTGAATCTCACTGCCCGCTGCAGGGTGAATCGTACAGCCCACTGCAGGGTGAATCTCACTGCCCAATGCAGGGTGAATCTCACTGCCCGCTGCAGGATGAATCGTACTGCCCGCTGCAGGGTGAATCGTACTGCCCGCTGCAGGGTGAATCTCACTGCCCAATGCAGGGTGAATCTCACTGCCCGCTGCAGGGTGAATCTCACTGCCCGCTGCAGGGTGAATCGTACAGCCCGCTGCAGGGTGAATCACACTGCCCAATGCAGGGTGAATCGTACTGCCCGCTGCAGGGTGAATCTCACTGCCCGCTACAGGGTGAATCTCACTGCCCGCTGCAGGGTGAATCTCACTGCCCGCTGCAGGGTGAATCTCACTGCCCGCTACAGGGTGAATCTCACTGCCCGCTACAGGGTGAATCTCACTGCCCGCTGCAGGGTGAATCGTACAGCCCGCTGCAGGGTGAATCACACTGCCCAATGCAGGGTGAATCTCACTGCCCGCTGCAGGATGAATCGTACTGCCCGCTGCAGGGTGAATCTCACTGCCCGCTGCAGGGTGAATCGTACTGCCCACTGCAGGGTGAATCGTACTGCCCAATGCAGGGTGAATCTCACTGCCCGCTGCAGGGTGAATCGTACTGCCCGCTGCAGGGTGAATCTCACTGCCCGCTGCAGGGTGAATCTCACTGCCCACTGCAGGGTGAATCGTACTGCCCAATGCAGGGTGAATCTCACTGCCCAATGCAGGGTGAATCGTACTGCCCGCTGCAGGGTGAATCTCACTGCCCGCTGCAGGGTGAATCTCACTGCCCGCTGTAGGGTGAATTGTACTGCCCGCTGCAGGGTGAATCGTACTGCCCAATGCAGGGTGAATCTCACTGCCCAATGCAGGGTGAATCTCACTGCCCGCTGCAGGGTGAATCTCACTGCCCGCTGCAGGGTGAATCGTACTGCCCGCTGCAGGGTGAATCGTACTGCCCAATGCAGGGTGAATCTCACTGCCCAATGCAGGGTGAATCGTACTGCCCGCTGCAGGGTGAATCGTACTGCCCAATGCAGGGTGAATCTCACTGCCCAATGCAGGGTGAATCGTACTGCCCGCTGCAGGGTGAATCGTACTGCCCAATGCAGGGTGAATCACACTGCCCAATGCAGGGTGAATCTCACTGCCCAATGCAGGGTGAATCACACTGCCCAATGCAGTGTGAATCTCACTGCCCGCTGCAGGGTGAATCTCACTGCCCAATGCAGGGTGAATCTCACTGCCCGCTGCAGGGTGAATCACACTGCCCGCTGCAGGGTGAATCTCACTGCCCAATGCAGTGTGAATCTCACTGCCCGCTGCAGGGTGAATCTCACTGCCCGCTACAGGGTGAATCTCACTGCCCGCTGCAGGGTGAATCTCACTGCCCGCTACAGGGTGAATCTCACTGCCCAATGCAGGGTGAATCTCACTGCCCAATGCAGGGTGAATCGTACTGCCCCATGCAGGGTGAATCGTACTGCCCGCTGCAGGGTGAATTTCACTGCCCGCTGCAGGGTGAATCGTACTGCCCGCTGCAGGGTGAATCTCACTGCCCGCTGCAGGGTGAATCTCACTGCCCGCTGCAGGGTGAATCTCACTGCCCGCTACAGGGAGAATCTCACTGCCCGCTACAGGGTGAATCTCACTGCCCGCTGCAGGGTGAATCTCACTGCCCGCTACAGGGTGAATCTCACTGCCCAATGCAGGGTGAATCTCACTGCCCGCTGCAGGGTGAATCTCACTGCCCGCTGCACGTTGAATCTCACTGCCCGCTGCAGGGTGAATCGTACTGCCCGCTGCAGGGTGAATCTCACCGTCCCACTGCAGGGTGAATCTCACTGCCCAATGCAGGGTGAATCTCACTGCCCGCTGCAGGGTGAATCTCACTGCCCGCTGCAGGGTGAATCACACTGCCCGCTGCAGGGTAAATCTCACTGCCCGCTGCAGGGTGAATCGTACTGCCCGCTGCAGGGTGAATCTCACCGTCCCACTGCAGGGTGAATCTCACTGCCCGCTGCAGGGTGAATCTCACTGCCCGCTACAGGGTGAATCTCACTGCCCGCTGCAGGGTGAATCTCACTGCCCAATGCAGGGTGAATCTCACTGCCCAATGCAGGGTGAATCACACTGCCCGCTACAGGGTGAATCTCACTGCCCAATGCAGGGTGAATCGTACTGCCCAATGCAGGGTGAATCGTACTGCCCGCTGCAGGGTGAATCTCACTGCCCGCTGCAGGGTGAATCTCACTGCCCAATGCAGGGTGAATCTCACTGCCCAATGCAGGGTGAATCGTACAGCCCGCTGCAGGGTGAATCTCACTGACCAATGCAGGGTGAATCTCACTGCCCAATGCAGGGTGAATCTCACTGCCCGCTGCAGGGTGAATCGTACTGCCCAATGCAGGGTGAATCTCACTGCCCAATGCAGGGTGAATTGTACTGCCCACTGCAGGGTGAATCACACTGCCCGCTGCAGGGTGAATCACACTGCCCGCTGCAGGGTGAATCACACTGCCCGCTGCAGGGTGAATCTCACTGCCCGCTGCAGGGTGAATCACACTGCCCACTGCAGGGTGAATCTCACTGCCCAATGCAGGGTGAATTGTACTGCCCACTGCAGGGTGAATCACACTGCCCACTGCAGGGTGAATCTCACTGCCCGCTGCAGGGCTACCTGCCCTCTTTATCTCTGTCTGCACTTAATTCTGGAATTGAAAACATTAGATGCTGGAAACTCAGGTCAGTTGGCTCCTGTGCAGACAGAAACCAGGATGAGTTCCCGGTTACAAAACCATATTCTGCTGCTTTGATCAAAGACTACAAAACATTTTTCTTTGCACATGCTGCCGGAGTCCTGGGGTATTTCCAGTTTTGTCTGTGCATTTCTGCTGAAACATTACTCACACACTTTTCCTTTCGTTTCTCTGGATTTCTGTCATCTTGTTTTCACGCCCCCACCTCTGGTCCCTCTCCCCTAGCTCTATTCCCTCACCTCCACTCCCATCTCTATCCCCCTCTCCCCCTCCTCTACCCACATCCTCTCCCACGTCTACCCCCTGTCTCTATCTCCCTTCTCTCTATCCCCCTTCTTCCTGGCCTCTACTTCCCTCTCTACCCTCTGCCTCCCCCATCTCTACCTGTTTTCCCCACATCTACCCCATCTCTATCCCCTGTCTATCTCACATCTACCCCATCTCAATCTCGTCTCCCCCACTTCCACCCCCTCTGTCTCTATCTCCCCAACTTCTACTCCCCTCTCTCTATCCCTTTTCCTTCCCACTTCTACCCCCTCTGTCTCTATCCCATCTCCCCCACCTCTACCCCCTCCATCCCTAAACCCTGTTTCCCCCACCTCTACCCCCTCTGTCCCTAAACCCCGTCTCCCCTCTCCTCTCTCTTTCCTGCTTGCTGTTCCCCTCTTTCACTCTCCCTTTCTTTTACTCTCATCCCTCTCCCTCCCCCTCCTCCTCTCCCCCTACCCCACCACATTACCAAACACCTTGAGTCCTGCTCCGTCCCACCCCTCGGCCTTCTCTCTCAGACAATGGGAGAGGGTCTGGGAGCTCTGAGACCAGCTGACCTGCTCTGAGCACTGCCCTTGGGAGCAGCAGACTCTCTGAAAGGCAAGATTAATATTTATTTATCAATGATTTAGTTCAAGGTGATTTACAATGGGATCAAAGAGCAGGTATGAAAATAAAGTAAAAATTAAAACATAGAAGTAAACAGGAAAATATGTTAGTAAAAGCAAGTTGAAATAAATCAATTTTGAGCTGCCGTTTAAAAGTGTCACCAGAGTCTTCAACCCTGCGTTCCTGAGTTTAGGAGCGCCGCTTAAAAAACGCTGACCTGCTAATCATCTTTTGAGGGAGGTTGTTTAAATTAAGTGACCTGCAGAAGACCTGAGAGCACGAGCACGATTACAAAATGATGTGATTCAGTGACGTAATCCCATCCCAGACCATTGACAGCTTTAATATCAGTTCTAAAAGATACAGGAAACCAACACGGAGTGACCTGATCCCTCATCCCGGTTTTAGTTCAAGGTCAAGTAGCGGTGTTCCGAATGAGTTGAAAGTAAGGGGTTCACATTTTATTGTGGAAACTGTGAGTTCTGTTGGCAATAGTTTTCTGTTTACTGGCCCGACACACTCTCACACCGCACTCTGGTTCATGATTACCGTAATTTAAACCTCATGTCTCCATTTGTGGTCTCCGAGGTCCGGGAATATCGCAGCAAACCTCGGTGTGAAAAGGCAGGTCTGCATTGCTCTCCCAGCCAAGGGTTCACTCACACGTGAACGGTGTGAACTGCAGAGATCTCTGCAATCTCTCTCGTATCGACGGCAGAGATTGTCTTTTCCCAAGGGTGAGGGAGCACAACAGGAGAGGGGAAATATTTACAGACCTAGAACACTGTTGCATGCAAACAGGAGGTCATTTTGAACATGTCAACTTGGTCTTCTGCCTTGTCCCATCCATGTGCCTGCCCATCCAAATTTCTCTTGTGTTACAATCAGACCTGCATTTACCCACTTCTGCCAGCTGCTCATTCCACATTCACGCCATCCTCTGAGTGACCAGGTTCTCCTTAAATATTTCACCTTTCACCTTTAACCCACGACAGCTAGTTCGAGTCTCTCTCTAGCTCAGAGGGAAAAGCCTGCTTGCATTAACCCTATCTATACTCCTCATTACTTTTTATGTCTATCAAATCTCCCCTCATTCTGCTACACTCCAGGGAATAAAGTCCTAAACTAGTCGACCTTTCACTGTAACTCAGGTCCTCAAGTCCTGGTAACATCCTTGTACATTTTCTCTGCACTCTTTCAATCCTTATTGGTTAACCTTCCCTTAGGAAGGTGACCAGAATTGCACCCAATACTCCAAATTAGGCCTCAACAGCATCTCGTACAACTTCAACATAACTTCACGTCTCCCGTACTCAATGCACTGATTTATGAAGGCCGATGTGCTGAATGCTCTCTTTACAACTCTCTCTATGATATTTATCCACATATTTAGTGGAGATTTGGGGTAAGTTTTATTTTATTTATTCAGAAATACAACACGGTCACAGGCCCTTCTGGCTCAATGAGTCTGCACCACCTAGTTAAACCCAAGTGACCAGTTAACTGACCAACCGGGACATCTTTGGACGGAGGGAGGAAACCGGAGCAGATGGGGAGAACGTGCAAACTCCTTACGGACGGCGGCAGAACTGAACCCTTATTGCTGGTGCAGTGAAGTGTTACAATAAGGTGTCGCCCCCCTCACCTGTGCGATGCCCCATTTCTCACAGAGAGAGTGTGGGTATCTGAACCAAGCTGCTAAATCAGGTGCTGGAGGCACAGTAACAATCCGGGCCTTTGGACAGGTTCACGGAGGGGAATCGGTTAGAGTACATAGGCCAATGGCAACCGCATCTGGCATCTGCATCAGGACCCACTCCACCAGCATAGACTGGCATCTGGCATCTGCATCAGGACCCACTCCACCAGCATAGACTGGCATCTGGCATCTGCGTCAGGACCCACTCCACCAGCATAGACTGGCATCTGGCATCTGCATCAGGACCCACTCCACCAGCATAGACTGGCATCTGGCATCTGCATCAGGACCCACTCCACCAGCATAGACTGGCATCTGGCATCTGCATCAGGACCCACTCCACCAGCATAGACTGGCATCTGGCATCTGCATCAGGGCCCACTCCACCAGCATAGACTGGCATCTGCATCAGGACCCACTCCACCAGCATAGACTGGCGTCTGGCATCTGCATCAGGACCCACTCCACCAGCATAGACTGGCATCTGGCATCTGCATCAGCTTCTGCACCCACTCCACCAGCATAGACTGGCATCTGGCATCTGCATCAGCTTCTGCACCCACTCCACCAGCATAGACTGGCATCTGGCATCTGCATCAGGACCCACTCCACCAGCATAGACTGGCATCTGGCATCTGCATCACGACCCACTCCACCAGCATAGATTGGCATCTGGCATCTGCATCAGGACCCACTCCACCAGCATAGACTGGCATCTGGCATCTGCATCAGCTTCTGCACCCACTCCACCAGCATAGACTGGCATCTGGCATCTGCATCAGGACCCACTCCACCAGCATAGACTGGCATCTGGCATCTGCATCAGGGCCCACTCCACCAGCATAGACTGGCATCTGGCATCTGCATCAGGACCCACTCCACCAGCATAGACTGGCATCTGGCATCTGCATCAGGACCCACTCCACCAGCATAGACTGGCATCTGGCATCTGCATCAGGACCCACTCCACCAGCATAGACTGGCATCTGGCATCTGCATCAGGACCCACTCCACCAGCATAGACTGGCATCTGGCATCTGCATCAGGACCCACTCCACCAGCATAGACTGGCATCTGGCATCTGCATCAGGACCCACTCCACCAAGTTCAGGACAGTTATTACCGCCCAACCATCAGGATCTTGAACCAAAGGGGATAACTCGCCTCACCCCATCACTAAGTTGCTCCCACAACCTATGGACTCATTTTCTAGGACCCTTCATCTCGCGTTCTCGATATTTATTGCTGATTTATAATTATTTTTCTCCTTTTTGTATTTGCACCATTCGTTGTCTGCCTGTTCTTTTGGTGTGGACTTCCATTGATTCTATTGTGTTTCTTGTATTTACTGTGAATGCCTGCGTCACCGAGGATCTCGCCTGGTCTGTACATACCGCCGGCTGTGCGGTGGAAGGGCACAACAGCGCCTCTTTCACCTCAGACTGTCGAGGAAATTTGATGTGGGCCCCAAATCCAAAGGACTTCCTACAGGGGCACAATTGAGAGCATCCTGACTGGCTGCATCACTGCCTGGTATGGGAACTGTACTTCCCTCAATTGCAGGACTCTGCAGAGAGTGGTGCGGGCAGCCCAGTAGATGTGAACTCCCCACTATTCAGGACATTTACGAAGACAGATGTGTGAAAAAGGCCTGAAGGATTACTGGGGACCTGACTCACCCTAACCACAAACTGTTCCAGCTGTTACCATCCAGGAAATGGTACCGCAGCATAAAAGCCAGGGTCAACAGGCCATCAGACTGATTAATTCACATTGACACAATTGTATTTCTATGCTATGTTGACTGTCCTGTTGTACATAATATTTATTATAAATTACTATAAATTGCACATTTAGATGGAGACCTAATGTAAAGATTTTTACTCCTCCTGTATGTGAAGGATGTAAGTAATAAAGTCAATTCAATTCAAGTCAAAATGAATCTCGGTAGATGGTGACATATACTACACGCACTTTGAACCATGGGCCAAACAGCCCGACTGCCATGGGTTCCTTGTACAAACTGGCTTGGCTGTCTGACAAGTGAGGCTTCAGTCAGCAAACGGGTTTGAACGGAGGTGATAGGTTTACCCGGCTATGAGAGATGTAGGGCATAACATATAGCCTCATATAGCCTACAGTCAGCCTTTCGCCCAGGGTAGGAAAGTCTAGTAGCAGAGGGCCGAGCTTTAGGGGGATGTCTGGGACAAGATTTATTTACAGAGTGCTGGGTGCCTGGAAAACATTGCCAGGGAGAGTTCAGGTTGAAGTTTATTGTCACTGATTGTGCATGTGTACAACCAATCGAAACAACGTTCCTCTCCACCACGGTGCACCCACAAGCATATGTCACGCACAGCACAGAAAACAAAATATTACCATAAAGAAATTAATAAAATGTAATTGAAAATGGAGGTGGAACAATGCAGCACAGATGAACAGCGAACAGCTCTCTGCCCTAGTGACAAGCTGCCAGTGGTGGTAGGGTCTCACAGCCTGAGGGAAGAAGCTGTTACCGAGTCTGGCAGTCCTAGTCCTGATGCTCCCGTACCTCCTCCCTGATGGTCGTGGGCCACAGAGGTTGAGAGATGGGTGGTAGGGTCCCTCAACAACGCTCTGGGCCCTTCGTCTGCAGCGTCTGGTGGGGTCTCAGAAACGCCTGGGTGTGCAGAGAGGTCGTGCAGGCAGAAGAGATTTGTTTAATTTGGGATCATCTCCAGCACAAACACAGAGCATGGAGCACTTTAATCAAAGTTCAAAGTAAAATTTATTATCAGGGTGCATACCTGCGGGTTTTCTTAGCAAGTCTGTAGAACATTAACTGTAAACTGTAAACATCAGGAATTGTTAAGTGTAAACAAACTGTGCGGATGCAGATATAAATAAATAGCAATAAATAATGGGCATGAAATAACAATATAACAGAATCATTAAATGAGTGTAGTTATCCCCTTTTGTTCAAGAGCCTGATGGTTGAGGAGTAGTAGCTGTGTGGCGAATCCCGAGGTTCTTTTACCTTCTACCTGATGGCAGCAGCGAGATGAGAGCTTGGCCTGGTGGTGAGGGTCTTTGATGATGGGTGCTGCTTCTCCTTGGCAACGTTTCATGTAGATGAGCTCAATGGTTGGGAGAGTTTTACCCATGATGAACTGGGCCAAATGCACGACATTTTGCAGGAGTTTCCACTCAAAGGCATTGGTGTTCCCATACCAGGCCGGAACACGGCCAGTCAGCACACTTCCCACCGCGCATCTATAGAAGTTTAGCGAGGGTTTTGATGATGTGCTGGAACTCCACAGACTCCTGAGGAAGTAGAGGAGCTGTTGGGCTTTCTTCACAATAATATTTATATGATGGGTCCAGACAGATCCTCTACGATAGTAGCACCCAGGAATTTAAAGCTACTGACCCTCTCCACCTCTGATCCTCCGATGATTACTGGGTCATGGACCTCTGGTTTCCCTCCCTGAAGTCTACAATTAGTTCCTTCGTCTTGATGACATTGAGTGAGAGGTTGTTGTTATTACACCACCCGGACAACTTTTCAATCCCCCTCCTGTATGCGGATACAGCTCACAACGGCGGTGTCACCAGCAAACTAGTAAACGGCGTTGGAGTTGTACTTAGCCACACAGCCAGAGGTACAAGGTGCTCCTGTGCTGATGGAGATTGTGGAGGAGATGCTTTTGCCAATCCAAACTGACTTGGGTCTGCAAGTGAGGAAATCCGAGATCCAACTGCACAAGGGGGTACTGAGGCTCGGGTCTTGGAGTTTACTGATCTGTTTTGAGGGGGTGATGGTGTTAAATGACGAGCTGTAGTCAATGAAGAGCATCCTGATGTATGCATCTTTGCTGTCCAGATGCTCCGGGGTTGTGTGAGATGGCATCGTCTGCTGTAGACCTGTTGCTTCGGTAGGCGAATTGGAGCGGATCCAAGTCCCCACTCAGACAGAATCTAACCTTCCTGCTCCTGTGCTGTACTGTTGTATGGGTTGGAGGGGAATGCCAGAGCTTTGGGATGAGTGGGAGGGGGTTGGCGGTGTTAGGGCCGAGGGATAGAGACGTTCTGGGAGAGAGAAACTAGAAGGTGCGCACTTGGGAGAGGAAGGTGTAGGGAGGGTGGGACTGAGTGCTGTAAGATCTGCTCTGTTCCCTGATCTGACCCTGGAGCAGAACACTTTAACCAGAGCAAGTGCTGAAGTAGCAGCCAGTGGGGCATTGCCCCAAGTGACTGGGGCTGAAATCTGGCTCGCTGGGCTGGGACACTACGCTTGGCTGTCGTGCTCCTCGCTCTGAACCGTGTTAATGCCCCTCCTTCTCTTCACTGGCTTCCTCCTGCATGCTCTGAAATATTTGGGTCAGTTCCCAAAACTTTGTGTTCTGGCCTTTAAACATCTGTGCAAGAGAGCCGCAGCAAGTGTTGCTTATGTGTGCCAGCTGTCTCTTGGGTAGTCCTCCCAATAACAGCATATCCTTGTTAGTTTTGGGTTGCTCTTGTAGGGGAATGTAATGGGTGACAGATGACACATGTTGTTCACAATAGAAACTCTTCCACGTAATTCACAAACACTGTCACTGAGTTCTTGTGTTCACTGTAAGGGACTGTGTCTGACGTGCTGATGTCACTGGCTGCTTTTGGTGTGTTTAATGGAAGTAAAGGGCTTTTGCTAAGCACAGACTGTGAGAAGGCTCTCGTATGTTTTATTTGCAAAATCCTACACCGTCAGCAGCTCCCGCCCCGTATGGGCTGCTCCACAGCCTCCACTTCCTTGCCCTTGTCCACCAGCCCAACACGCCATGGCGGTCAGTCTTTCCAGCCGGAGGTGAGGGGGGTCCCCAATGGAAGTCCCTTTACGAGGGAGTTCTTCCCATGCACCTTGGGGATCTGGGGTGGAGGCTGCTGCATAGAGCGATGCCTTTAGTTTGTACGTGGGTCTCCCAGCTGCACGTCACTTCTGCGGGCTGGAGGAGACCATGTACCACATGAACATGGAGCGTGTGAGGCTGCAGCCCCTTTTTGCGTATCTGCATGGGCTGCTTCTCACCTTCTGGTTGCATTTTAGCCCCACCTTATTTAAATACTGTGTGGTCATCCAGTAAGGAGGGGGCATATGGAGGGATGAGGATGCCCTTGTCAACTTGCTCCTGGGGCTGGTGAAATCAGCCATCTGTGGGTCTTGGAAACGGGTGGTGGCAGCATCTGCCCAGGTAGACTGCCCGGCAATGTTTAGGGGGTAGACTGCCCGGCAATGTTTAGGGGGTAGACTGCCCGGCAATGTTTAGGGGGTAGACTGCCCGGCAATGTTTAGGGGGTAGGTTTGTGTCTGGGTAGATATTGAGGAAGAACACGAGCAGTGCACGGCGACCATAGAGGTGTTCCGGGACCGTTGGGCTCTGTGGTGGGGGGTGGGGGGGGGGGGTGTAATTGCCATCATTGACAGAGATGGAAACATTTTAGCTTAATGTGTATTGCCAATTTGTAGTGAAGTGATTGTGTTAGTCACTGGTTTTATATATAGCACTGAATTGTAATAAAGATATTTTGTAGAAAACTCTGTGTTATCTGTGATAGGCCACCGGTGGCTCTGCAGGCCAGGCAGCGTCTACGGAAAAAGGAGTAAACAGTCGATGTTTCAGGCCGAGGCCCTTCACCGGTCCTGATGCTGCCTGGCCTGCTGAGTTCCTCCAGCATTTGTGTGTGTGTTGCTTGGATTTCCCTCATCTGCAGATATTCTCTTGTTTGTGACTCATGCCATGAGCTGTTTCTGATGGGGTGAGTGTGGGTCTTCAGTCTCCTGTATCTACTCCCCGACGAGAAGAGGACAAGCCCCAGGCAGTGCCACCACATATTCCCAGGAGGGAGCAGTTTACTCCCCTGTGTCTGTGCACCCCCTCGGGCCATGGTCAGAGACACCGTGAAGTTCCCTCTACGTTATTCAGACCAAGGTGTGGGACAGCCTGAGATTACCTGATCACAGGCACCTGACTCCAGGAGGTCCCACACTTTGCTCCTGTCGATATCTACATCGATTTCTACCGTCCATCCCACAACCTCTTTGACCCACGACTATCGGAAGGAGGTTTAGGAGCAGGAGAACTTGGACTGTCAGACTGGGTAACAGCTTCTTCCCTCAGGCTGTGAGACTAATGAATACCCTGCCACCACCGCGGTCTCATCACGAGGGCAGAGAGCTGTTCACCTGTCCAACATAGTTCACAGGTATTCTGAATTATATTTTATTAATCTGTTTATGGTAACATTCAGCGTTCTGTGCTGTGTGTGATGTATGTTTGAGGGTGCACGGTGGTGGGGAGGAAAGTTATTTCGTTTATCTGCAGTCAGATGACGATAAACTTCGACGAAGTTGCCTCGACACCTCTTGCCAGATGTGTCCACCTGCCCGTTGTAACTTCTGGACGCTGCGCAGGGCACCAGGCCGCACCTGAGAGGTGGTGGAACGTATCCCAACCCTTGGTCGCCTGTTCCACCTCTGGAACCACTCTATGCCCTGAGCATTGGGAAGGTGAGGCAGTTGACAACTCTCTGTGCAGCCTCCTCCCATGCACAGGGCTCTGAATGAGGTCCTTTTCCCATCTCTTCTCTGGGGGAGTTTCCTGAGCTTTCACGGGACTGTCTCGGAGTGTGGGACACAGTGACCCCGGTCAGGGCGCTCCTGTACGGGAGGGACGAGCTGTGCCTTGGCTTGGACCAGGCAGGGCTCGAACGGGTCCAGAAACCCCGGGATTACCACAGAAGCCTCCCGGAGCGGAAAGGAGCAGGAATGCAGAGCAATCCCGACTGCATTCAGTTCCGTCTGCTCTGTTGTAGGAAGAGTATGGAGGCTTTGGAGAGGGTGCAGAAGAGGTTCACCAGAACACTGCCTGGATCAGAATCAGAATCAGGTTTCATATCAGTGGCATGTGTCATGAAATTTGTTGTTTCGTGACATCAGTAAATTGCAATACATAGTAATAAAATTTGTGAATTACAATAAGGAGTATCTATATTAAAAAGTTAAATTACATAAGTAGTGAAAAAAGAAAAGAAGTAGTGAGGTAGCGTTCATGGGTTCAATGTCCATTCAGAATTGGATGCTGGAGGGGAAGAAGCTGTTCCTGAATCGTTGAGTGTGTGTCTTCAGGCTCCTGTACTTCCTGTCTGATGGTAGCAATGAGAAGAGGGCATGACCTTGGTGATGGGGGTCCTTAATGATGGATGCTGCCTTTTTGAGGCATCGCTCCTTGAAGATACCCAGGATACTAAGGAGGCTTTTGCCCATGATGAGTTTACAACCCTCTGCAGCTTACTTTGACCCTGTGCAGTACCACGCCCCCCCCCCCCCCCACGTCAGCCTGTGATACAACCAGTTAGAGAGCTCTCCATGGTGCATCTGTAGAAATTTGCGAGTACCTTTGGTGACCTGCCAAGTCTTCTCAAACTCTGAATAAAGTATAGCCTCTGTCTTTGCCGTCTTTGTAATTGCATCGACACGTTGGGCCCAGGGCCCAGGATAGATCTTCAGAGATGTTGACACCCAGGAACTTGAAGCTGCTGATCCCTCGAAGAGGACTGGTGTGTGCATCCTCGGCTCACCCTCATGAGGTCCACAGTCAAACCTTGGTCTTACTGATGTTGAGTGCAAGGTTTTGCTACAACACTCAACCAGCTGATCTGCCTTGTTCCTGTACACCTCCTCGTCACCGCCTGAAATTCTGCCAGCAGTAGTAGTCTCGGGAAATGTATAGATGGTATTTGAGCTGCACCCAGCCACACAGTGATGGGTGTAGAGAGAGTGGAGCAGTGGGGTCAGCGCACACCCCTGAGGTGTGCCAGTGTTGGTTCTCAGCGAAGTGGAGATTGAATTGAGTTGAATTGACTTTATTTCTTACATCCTTCACATACGTGAGGAGTGAAAATCTTTGTTACATCTCCGTCTAAATGTGCAATGTGCAAGCATTGTAACTTATAATTATTTATAATAAATAGAAATACTCTCTAATCAGCGTGAGTTCATCAGTCTGGTGGCCTGGTGGTAGACGCTGTCCCGGAGCCTGTTGGTCTTGGCTTTTATGCTGCGGTACCGTTTCCCAGATGGTAGCAGCTGGAACAGTTTGCGGTTGGGGTGACTCGGGTTCCCAATCATCTTTCAGGCTCTTTTTACACTTGTCTTTGTAAATGTCCTGAATCATGGGAAGTTCACAATTACCAATGTGCTGGGCTGTCCGCACCACTCTCTGCAGAATCCTGTGACTGAGAGAAGTACAGTTCCCGTACCAGGCAGTGATGCAGCCAGTCAGGATGCTCTCAATCGTGCCCCTGTAGAAAGTTCTTAGGATTTGGGGGCCCACACCAAACTTCCTCAACTGTCTGAGGTGAAAGAGACGCTGTTGTGCCCTTCACCACAGAGCTGGTGTGTACAGACCACGTGAGATCCTCGGTGATATGTATGCTGAGGAACTTAAAGCTGTTCACCCTCTCAACCCCAGAACCATTGATGTCAATAGGGGTTAGCCCGTCTCCATTCCTCCTGTAGTCCACAACCAGCTCCTTTGTTTTCGCGACATTGAGGTTGTTTTCTTGACACCACTGTGTCAGAGAGATGACTTCTTCCCTGTAGGCCACCTCGTTATTGTTTGAGATCAGGCCAATCAGTGTAGTGTCATCAGCAAGTTTAATTAGCAGATTGGAGCTGTGGCTGGCGACACAGTCACGGGTATACAGGGAGTAAAAGAGGGGGGTTTAAATACACAGCCCTGAAGGGCTTCTGTGTTGATAGTCAGAGGGGTGAGGGAGCCCACTCTTACCACTTGCCGGCGATCTGACATGAAGTCCAGGATCCAGTTGCACAAGGCAGGGTGAAGGCCGAGGTCTCCAAGCTTCCTGTTGAGCCTGGAGGGAATTATGGTGTCGAATGCTGGACTGTAGTCCAGGAACAGCATTCTCACATAGCATCCTTCTCCAGTTGTGTAAGGACGGTATGTAGAGCTGTAGTTATTGCATCGTCTGTCGATTGGTTATGTCAGTAGGTGAATTGTAGAGGTCCAGTGTGGGTGGTAACATGCTGCAGATGTAGTCCTTGACCGGCCTCTCAAAGCATTTGCTTATTATTGAGGTGAGTGAGACAGGACGCCAGTTGTTCAGGCATGTTACCTTGGTCTTTTTTGGTACAGGGACAATAGTGGATGTTTTGAAGCAGGAGGGCACTCTACACTGGGAGAGGGAGAGATTAAAAATGCCAGTAAACACACCCGCTAGCTGTGCTGTGCGCATCCTGAGTTATTTTCAATCCACACAGATTAGGAGGTCTTCTGGTTAAGAGGTCGAGGATCGAGTTGCAGAGGGAGGTACAGAGACCCAGGTTAGAGGGAATGAGCTAGAAGGGGATGTTGGATAAATTTGTTTTCTCTGGCATGGTGGAGGCTGAGGAGGAACCTTCCACGGTCAGATTATCGAAGGGATTGGGAGTCCAGGGCCAGGGTCAATGGCAAGCTATGAAAGAACGGTAGGAGGGAGCCAAGCGAAGCAGCCATTGGTTATGGACGAAGAGGAGCGATGTGCCTTGAAATGGCTCAGGGGTGGCCAGATGTGGGGTGCGCCCAGGACACTGGGTCGCACTGTTGACCCCTCTGGAGATGTAGTGGGTTTAAACTGACAAAACCTGGAAAGCATTTGCCACCCACCAAATGCAACTCAAGATCTATGCTATCACCCGAGTTAGGATCTGCTGGTCAAAGGGATTGAAGCATCTAGTCCTTTGAGCACGAACTGATAGAGCTTTATAAGATAATGGGAGGCGTAGATAGAGTAGACAGACTAGATCTTTTTCCCCAGGGTTGAACTATCTAATATCAGAGGGGCAGAGTAACAATTATTTTGTTCTCCCTTACTGGAAATGACATTAAACACTCTTGAATCTTGAAGGGTCTCAGCTTGTAACACCGACAATTTATTCCCCTCCATAGATGCTGTCCAGCCTTCCTCCAGCATTCTGTGTGTGTACCAGAGGGCCTGCATTGAAAGAGTGGGGGGGGGGGAGATAAATTCTAAGGAGATTTGTGGGGCTAGTTTTGTTTAAAATACAGAGTGTGTGCCTGGAATGTGAGGCCTGGGAGTGGGGGTGTACCGGGTGGCAGATACAACAATGGCCTTGAGATAGGGGCATGAATATTCAGGTATGTGGAGTGTGTGCAAAAGAGATTAGTTTAATCTCTCCCCTTTCATTTTGCATCTGTTCCCACTGGATTTGCGATTCCCAGTTTTGGGGAAAAGACTGTGGCTGTCCACTTTATCCATTAATACATCATGAGGGGAATAAGGTCCAGTATGGCAAACCTCTCCGTATAACCTGGCGACATCCTTGTAAACTTCTCCAGCCTGACAATGTCTTTCCTGTAAGAGAATGACCAAAACTGTACCAATACTTGCCTCATATTGCATATGCAAACACGAGGAAATCTGCACATGCTGGAAATTCAAGCAACACACTCAAAAATGCTGGTGGAACGCAGCAGGCCAGGCCGAATCTATAGGAAGAAGCACTGTCGACGATTTGGGGTCTCGGCCTGAAACGTCGACGTTGTTTCTCCCTGTAGATGCTGCCTGGCCTGCTGCGTTCCACCAGCATTTTGTGTGTGTTGCTCACATTCCGTACCGTTTGGTCTGCAGGTGCAGCAGTCCGTGGAATGTCCTTCATTGCTAGAGGGACTGACCTTAAGAACTGGGAGATAATGCTGCAACTGTACAGGGTATTGGTGAGGTCGCACCTGGAGTACTGTGTGCAGTTCTGGTCTCCTTACTTGAGGAAGGATATATCGTCTTTGGAGGCGGTGCAGAGGAGATTCACCAGGTTGATTCCAGAGATGAGGGGTTAGACTATGAGGAGGAATTGAGTCTCCTGGGGCTCACAGGAATTCTGAAGAAAGGGAGGGATTTTATAAGATCCCTTTTGAAAGGGATGGACGAGAAAGAGGCAGGGAAGTTGTTCGCACTGGTAAATGAGACTAGAACTAGAGGACCTGGTGCTGTGGGTCCTGAGGGTCCTGTACCTCTGTTCTGGTGGCAACAGTGAGAAGAAAGCATTGGGCTCCTGCTGATGGATGCTGCTTTCCTGTGACCGAGCTCCTTTTAGATGTGCTCAGTTGTGGGGTGTGGTGGGTGGGGGGGGAGGTGTTCTTTACCAATGATGGACTGGACCATATCCACTATTTTTGTAGGATTTTCTGTTGAAAGGCAGTGATGTTTCTGTACTAGGCTGTGATGCAGCCAGTCAATGTATCAATAGAAGTTTGTCAAAGTCATGCCAAATCTTCTAAGAAAGGAATGCTGCCGTACTTTTTGTTCTGTTTTGCCATTTACATTCTGGGCCCAGCACCGATCCTCTGAAATGATAACACTAAGTTATTTAAAGTTTCTGGCCCTCTCCACGTCTCTTAGGCCTCCTGAAGTCTATAATCAGCTCTTTGGCTTAGCTTGGACATCCCTGAAGAATCGATGCCTGCTGTTCTCTAAGGGCCACGCTCATTGCTGCTGAGAACAGTTTAATTCATCATTGAGTCGTAGAGCACTACAGCAGAGAGGCTGTTCAGCCCATCTAGTCAGTGCTGGCCTGTCTTCTGCTGAGTCTCACGGGTCTGCACCTGGACCATACCCCTCCATGCCCCTCCCATCCACGTACTTATCCCTACTTCCCTTCAATATTACAATTGAACCCACAGCCACCACTTCCACTAGTAGCTTGTTCCACACTCCCTTTAAATCAAATCCTTATTCTAAAATATAAGTGGGTGGGGGGGGGGGTGGAGGAAATTTGTCCGCATAAAATCAGATCCTGGACACGGGGAGGTGAAAGGGGTTTGATCCCGAGTGAAGCCGTCTCTGCCTAATCACCAACAAGTGAAATCTGCAAATGCTGGAGATTTTGTGTCTGATGCCTGTCTCTGTCTGACTGTGGTTTCAGAGACCAGATCTCTGCACTGGCGGAAGACATCGGTATTAATAAGCAGCTGCAGCTTGTGACCTGCGCCTGATTGTTGAAACGGCCTCTCAGACGCAGTGAATTCGAGGAGACATCCTAGTGGGGAAAACATGCTTTGAGCTCCTCTCTGAGCGGAGCAAACTGGGTTCCCTGGATTTAACGCCCTCCCCATTCTGAGGCTGATTAGTTTTGTTGTAACTGCAGAAAGTTCCAACACTGCCAATAAATTAGAAATTAAACCAGATTCCACTCCCTTGAAATTCCTCTACACTCATCCAATGTGCAAGACACTGTGAACTCTCCTTTCCTTGCTATTAATCCCAGTTCAGTGCTGCATTCTAGGAAAAGCTTGCCAATGCTAATATTTCCCTTGCAAATATTTTAAAAGAAAGGTTCCCTTTCACTCTCCTGCCGCTCTTGTGTCTCCAGTCGGCTGCTCTCTCACTCACCCAGGCTGAAGTTCAGCTCTGAGGCCCACGACAGCACCCATGGGCTCACCATCCAGCTGCAGTACTGAGGGAGCCCCCCACTGTGGGAGGAACGGAGCTGAGGGAGCCCCCCACTGTGGGAGGAACGGAGCTGAGGGAGCACCCCACTGAGGGAGGAACGGAGCTGAGGGAGCACCCCACTGTGGGAGGAACGGAGCTGAGGGAGCACCCCACTGTGGGAGGAACGGAGCTGAGGGAGCACCCCACTGTGGGAGGAACGGAGCTGAGGGAGCACCCCACTGAGGGAGGAACGGAGCTGAGGGAGCACCCCACTGTGGGAGGAACGGAGCTGAGGGAGCACCCCACTGTGGGAGGAACGGAGCTGAGGGAGCACCCCACTGAGGGAGGAACGGAGCTGAGGGAGCACCCCACTGAGGGAGGAACGGAGCTGAGGGAGGAACGGAGCTGAGGGAGCACCCCACTGTGGGAGGAACGGAGCTGAGGGAGCCCCCCACTGTGGGAGGAACGGAGCTGAGGGAGCACCCCACTGAGGGAGGAACGGAGCTGAGGGAGCACCCCACTGTGGGAGGAACGGAGCTGAGGGAGCACCCCACTGTGGGAGGAACGGAGGTGAGGGAGCCCCCCACTGTGGGAGGAACGGAGCTGAGGGAGCACCCCACTGTGGGAGGAACGGAGCTGAGGGAGCACCCCACTGTGGGAGGAACGGAGCTGAGGGAGGAACGGAGCTGAGGGAGCACCCCACTGAGGGAGGAACGGAGCTGAGGGAGCACCCCACTGTGGGAGGAACGGAGCTGAGGGAGCACCCCACTGTGGGAGGAACGGAGCTGAGGGAGGAACGGAGCTGAGGGAGCACCCCACTGTGGGAGGAACGGAGCTGAGGGAGGAACGGAGCTGAGGGAGCCCCCCACTGTGGGAGGAACGGAGCTGAGGGAGCACCCCACTGAGGGAGGAACGGAGCTGAGGGAGGAACGGAGCTGAGGGAGCCCCCCACTGTGGGAGGAACGGAGCTGAGGGAGGAACGGAGCTGAGGGAGCCCCCCACTGTGGGAGGAACGGAGCTGAGGGAGCCCCCCACTGTGGGAGGAACGGAGCTGAGGGAGGAACGGAGCTGAGGGAGCCCCCCACTGTGGGAGGAACGGAGCTGAGGGAGCCCCCCACTGAGGGAGGAACGGAGCTGAGGGAGCACCCCACTGTGGGAGGAACGGAGCTGAGGGAGCCCCCCACTGTGGGAGGAATGGAGCTGAGGGAGCCCCCCACTGAGGGAGGAACGGAGCTGAGGGAGCCCCCCACTGTGGGAGGAACGGAGCTGAGGGACCCCCCCACTGTGGGAGGAACGGAGCTGAGGGAGGAACGGAGCTGAGGGAGCCCCCCACTGTGGGAGGAACGGAGCTGAGGGAGCACCCCACTGAGGGAGGAACGGAGCTGAGGGAGCACCCCACTGTGGGAGGAACGGAGCTGAGAGAGCACCCCACTGTGGGAGGAATGGAGCTGAGGGAGCCCCCCACTGTGGGAGGAACGGAGCTGAGGGAGGAACGGAGCTGAGGGAGCACCCCACTGTGTGAGGAACGGAGCTGAGGGAGCACCCCACTGTGTGAGGAATGGAGCTGAGGGAGCCCCCCACTGTGGGAGGAACGGAGCTGAGGGAGCACCCCACTGTGTGAGGAACGGAGCTGAGGGAGCACCCCACTGTGTGAGGAATGGAGCTGAGGGAGCCCCCCACTGTGGGAGGAACGGAGCTGAGGGAGCCCCCCACTGTGGGAGGAACGGAGCTGAGGGAGGAACGGAGCTGAGGGAGCACCCCACTGAGGGAGGAACGGAGCTGAGGGAGCACCCCACTGAGGGAGGAACGGAGCTGAGGGAGGAACAGAGCTGAGGGAGCACCCCACTGTGGGAGGAACGGAGCTGAGGGAGCACCCCACTGAGGGAGGAACGGAGCTGAGGGAGCACCCCACTGTGGGAGGAACAGAGCTGAGGGAGCACCCCACTGTGGGAGGAACGGAGCTGAGGGAGGAACGGAGCTGAGGGAGCACCCCACTGTGGGAGGAACGGAGCTGATGGAGGAACGGAGCTGAGGGAGGAACGGAGCTGAGGGAGCCCCCCACTGTGGGAGGAACGGAGCTGAGGGAGGAACGGAGCTGAGGGAGCACCCCACTGAGGGAGGAACGGAGCTGAGGGAGCACCCCACTGTGGGAGGAACGGAGCTGAGGGAGGAACGGAGCTGAGGGAGCCCCCCACTGTGGGAGGAACGGAGCTGAGGGAGGAGCGGAGCTGAGGGAGCACCCCACTGTGGGAGGAACGGAGCTGAGGGAGCACCCCACTGTGGGAGGAACGGAGCTGAGGGAGCCCTCCACTGTGGGAGGAACGGAGCTGAGGGAGCCCCCCACTGTGGGAGGAACGGAGCTGTGGGAGGAACAGAGCTGAGGGAGCCATACTGAGGGAGAGTCACAGTGTGGGAGGGGTAGTACTGAGGGAATGTGTCATTGTGAGGGAGGTTGGTACTGAGGCAGAGTCACAGTGTGGGGGGGGTGGTACAGAGGGAGAGTCGCATTGGTGGAGGGCGGTACCAAGGAGCGTCCCATTGCAAAGGGCCAGCACAGAGGGAGAGTCACAGTGTGGGGGGTGGTACAGGGGGAGAGTCACAGTGTGGGGGGTGGTACAGAGGGAGAGTCACAGTGTGGGGGGTGGTACAGGGGGAGAGTCAGAGTGTGGGGGGTGGTACAGAGGCAGAGTTACAGTGTGGGGGGTGGTACAGAGGGAGAGTCACAGTGTGGGGGGTGGTACAGGGGGAGAGTCACAGTGTGGGGGGTGGTACAGAGGCAGAGTCACAGTGTGTGGGGTGGTACAGAGGGAGAGTCACAGTGTGGGGGGTGGTACAGAGGCAGAGTTACAGTGTGGGGGGTGGTACAGGGGGAGAGTCACAGTGTGGGGGGTGGTACAGAGGGAGAGTCACAGTGTGGGGGGTGGTACAGGGGGAGAGTCACAGTGTGGGGGGTGGTACAGAGGGAGAGTCACAGTGTGGGGGGTGGTACAGGGGGAGAGTCACAGTGTGGGGGGTGGTACAGAGGCAGAGTCACAGTGTGTGGGGTGGTACAGAGGCAGAGTCACAGTGTGGGGGGTGGTACAGGGGGAGAGTCATAGTGTGGGGGGTGGTACAGAGGCAGAGTTACAGTGTGGGGGGTAGTACAGGGGGAGAGTCACAGTGGGAAGGGCAATGAGGGATGGTGAGCATCACTTTGAATTTTTTTAGTTTAAGATTTTAATACAAGATTCTGTCTGATTAATGATTCCACTCCCAATACCCTGAGCACTTTGTTGGCAATCCCTGCCCCATGCTCGGTTAGCGGATTATGTTTGTGAATTGCCTGCTGTGTTATCACTCTGTGAGCAATGATTGCACTGGGATAGTGTGTCTCTGACTGCACCGGGACGGCGTGTCTCTGACTGCACCGGGACGGCGTGTCTCTGACTGCACCGGGACGGCGTGTCTCTGACTGCACCGGGACGGCGTGTCTCTGACTGCACCGGGACAGCGGGTCCGTGACTGCACCGGGACGGAGTGTCTCTGACTGCACCGGGACAGTGTGTCTCTGACTGCACCGGGACGGCGTGTCTCTGACTGCACCGGGACGGCGTGTCTCTGACTGCACCGGGACGGCGTGTCTCTGACTGCACCGGGACGGCGTGTCTCTGACTGCACCGGGACGGCGTGTCTCTGACTGCACCGGGACGGCGTGTCTCTGACTGCACCGGGACAGCGGGTCCGTGACTGCACCGGGACGGAGTGTCTCTGACTGCACCGGGACAGTGTGTCTCTGACTGCACCGGGACAGAGTGTCTCTGACTGCACCGGGACAGAGTGTCTCTGACTGCACCGGGACAGCGGGTCCGTGACTGCACCGGGACGGCGTGTCTCTGACTGCACCGGGACGGAGTGTCTCTGACTGCACCGGGACGGCGTGTCTCTGACTGCACCGGGACGGAGTGTCTCTGACGGCACCGGGACAGTGTGTCTCTGATTGCACTGACAGTGGGCCTGTGACAGCACTGGAACAGTGGGTCTATGATCGCACTGGGACAGCCTGACTGTCCGGCTGTGCGGTG
The DNA here is from genome assembly GCF_048418815.1 of Hemitrygon akajei. Classification (NCBI taxonomy): domain Eukaryota; kingdom Metazoa; phylum Chordata; class Chondrichthyes; order Myliobatiformes; family Dasyatidae; genus Hemitrygon; species Hemitrygon akajei. Next base: position 102,355,619 of record NC_133134.1, on the reverse strand, counting down.
ATTTGGGGCATTCAGTAAGGACATAAGGATGTGTGGAACTGCTGATTTGTCCTGTGGTTTGTGCCCCCTCCATCTGCACTGTGTGCTGGGCCCTCATTCCCAGTTGCCTCACTCAATGATAAACACTCGCTTTTCCCTCATCCCAGCCCGTTTGCCTCCTCTACCTCTGGAGCCACCCCCTCCCCGCACCGTTAGATGATATTTGACTAACCATGACCATAATAATAGAAGAAGAATTAGGCCATTTGGCCCATCAAGTCTGCTGCACCATTCCATCATGGCTGACATTATCCCTCTCAATCCAATTCTCCTGCCTTCTCCCTGTAACTTTTCACACCCTGACTAATCAAGAACCTATCAACCTCCACTTTAAATATACCCCGTGACTTGATCTCCACAGCCGTGCGTGACGACGAAATCCAGAAATTCACCTCCCCCGGTTAAAGAAATCCCTCTACATCTCTGTTCTAAAGGGTTGTCCTATTCTGAGACTGTGCCCTCTGATCCTAGACTCAGACTATAAGAACTGTCCCCTCACACCCACTCTATCTGGATCTTTTCATATTGGATAGGTCACTTGTGAATGCCTCTGGGGTCAGCACAGAATCAGGCTCTTTGGCCGACCATTCTGCCCATCTATATTAATTCTATCTACCCACATCAGGACTGTTTCTCTCTATGTGTAGCCTATCGAAGTGCCAGTGTAGCAGTCTCTTAAACGTAGTGACTGTACCTGCTTCCAGCACATTCCACACGTCACTGTGTCTGACGTGGTAGCGTAGCAGTTAGCAAATCGATTTACAGGTCCGGCAGTCACCAGTCGAGGTTCGATTCCCTCTGCTGACTGTACGCTCTCCCCGTCAGCACGTGGCTTTCCTCCCACATTCCAAAGACGTGCGGGTGAGGGTTCGCGAGTGGTGGCCATACTGTGTTGGCACTGCCAGTGTGCGGGCGCTTGGGGCTGTTCCCAGCACGTCCTCGGACTGCGTTGGTCATTGACGCACATGATGAATTTTGCTCGATGCTTCGATGTACGTGACAAATAATGCTAATATTTTCTTTCTTTCAGCACTCTCTGTGGTAAGTACCGTCAGCAGTTTTGGGCCCCTTATCTAAGAAAAGATGTGCTGACGTTGGAGAGGGTCCAGAGGACGTTCACAAGATTGATCCAGGAAAGGAAGGGTTGATGTATGAAGAGCGTTTAATGGTTCTGGGCCTGTACTCACTGAAATTTAGAAGAACGGCGGGGGAATCTCATTGAAACCTTTCAAATATCGATAAGCCAAGATAGAGTGGATGTGGAGAGGATGCTTCCTATAGTGGGGGAGATTAGGACCAGAGCGCACAGCCTCACAGTAGTGGGACATCCATTTAGAACAGAGACAAGGAATTTCTTTGGCCAGAGGGTGGTGAATCTGTGGAATTCATTGTCACAGACAGTCTTCAAGTCACTGGTTAAATTTAAAGCAGAGGTTGATAGGTTCTTTCTTGGTCAGAGTGTCAACGTTTACAAAGTTCAAAGTAAATTTATTTTCAAAGAAAGTACTGTAAATGGCACCATTTACAAACTTGAGATTTGCTTTTTTTTCTAGGCATTCGCGATAAATCCAAGAAACACAAGAGAGTCGACGCGACGAAAGACTTCACCCAACAGGGCGGACAAGCAACCAATATGCAAAAGGCAACAAACCGAGCAAATTGAAAAATAAAAATAAATAAAAATAAATAAGCAATAAATATTGAGAACATGGGACAAGGAGTCCTTGAAAGTGAGTGTGGGAAGATTTCATGATGGGGTGAGTGAAGTTATTCCCCCTGGTTGAGGGGTAGGAACTGTCCCTGAGTGCTGAGTCTCCTGTACCTCCTTGCTGATGGAGCATGGTCTGGCTGCTGAGGGGTTGTTGGCAATGCTTTCCCGTGACATGCTCAGTGCTGAGGAGAGCTTTATCATGCTGGACTGTGACATATCCACAATGCTTTTTGTGGGATTTACAGAGAACGGGGTTGAGAGGGATAATAAATCAGCCATGATTGAAGAACCAATGGACCAAATTCTGCTCCTATAAATTGGGGTTTTAAAGCCTTACCCTTCACAAACCCCTACAAAACCTTCCTCTCCGCTTAATACTGTCCCTCTTGTTTTCAGTACCTCTAACATTCTGATTATCTACCTTCGCTATCCCTCTCAGGGCAGGTAACCTCTGTCAGTGACCCCATCAGCCACTTGGATTCTGGAGAGGTTTAACTACCCTCTCTATGCCTCTCAGGGTCAGATAACTTCTGTCAGCTCCCCCCTCAGCCCCCTCTATGCCAGCGAGAGTTATCTACCCTCCCTCTCTCTATGCCTCTCAGGGTCAGGTAAGCTCTGTCAGTGCCCGTCCTTAGCCCCCTGCACCCTGGAGAGGATTAACTACTCTCTCTATCCCCTCGGGGTCAATTAATCTCTATCTCTATCTCTATCTCTATCTCTATCTCTATCTCTATCTCTATCTCTATCTATCTATCTATCCCTCTCCCCAGGGTCAGGTAACCTCTGTCAATGTTCCTCTCAGCACCTGCACTCTGGGGAAAACTGTGCCAGCCTGTATAATGTCTCCCCGTAACAGAATCCCTCCAGTCCTGGCTGTAGCAGTGAGCTGCACTCCGTGGACTGATCGCTCAAATACTGTAGCACCAGTTCAACAGGAAACACAGAAACCTGCTGCACGAACTCTCCAAACCAGCACGAATTCTCCAAACCAGCACAAATTCTCCAAACCAGCACAAACTCTCCAAACCAGCACGAACTCTCCAAACCAGCACGAACTCTGCAAACCAGCACAAACTCTCCAAACCAGCACGAACTCTGCAAACCAGCACAAACTCTCCAAACCAGCACGAATTCTCCAAACCAGCACGAATTCTCCAAACCAGCACAAACTCTCCAAACCAGCACGAACTCTCCAAACCAGCAGGAACTCTCCAAACCAGCACGAATTCTCCAAACCAGCACAAACTCTCCAAACCAGCACGAACTCTCCAAACCAGCACAAACTCTCCAAACCAGCACGAATTCTCCAAACCAGCACAAACTCTGCAAACCAGCACAAACTCTCCAAACCAGCACGAACTCTCCAAACCAGCACAAACTCTGCAAACCAGCACGAACTCTGCAAACCAGCACAAACTCTCCAAACCAGCACAAACTCTGCAAACCAGCATAAACTCTCCAAACCAGCACAAACTCTGCAAACCAGTACAAACTCTAAACCAGCACGAACTCTGCAAACCAGCACAAACTCTGCAAACCAGCACAAACTCTCCAAACCGGCACAAACTCTAAACCAGCACAAACTCTGCAAACCAGCACGAACTCTGCAAACCAGTACAAACTCTAAACCAGCACAAACTCTGCAAACCAGCACAAACTCTAAACCAGCACAAACTCTCCAAACCAGCACAAACTCTAAACCAGCACAAACTCTCCAAACCAGCACAGACTCTAAACCAGCACGAACTCTGCAAACCAGCACGAACTCTCCAAACCAGCACGAACTCTCCAAACCAGCACAAACTCTCCAAACCAGCATAAACTCTCCAAACCAGCACAAACTCTGCAAACCAGTACAAACTCTAAATCAGCACAAACTCTCCAAACCAGCACAAACTCTAAACCAGCACAAACTCTAAACCAGCACAAACTCTGCAAACCAGCACAAACTCTAAACCAGCACAAACTCTCCAAACCAGCACAAACTCTCCAAACCAGCACGAACTCTGCAAACCAGCACGAACTCTGCAAACCAGCACAAACTCTAAACCAGCACAAACTCTGCAAACCTGCACAAACTCTACAAACCAGCACAAACTCTGCAAACCAGCACAAACTCTACAAACCAGCACAAACTCTGCAAACCAGCACAAACTCTCCAAACCAGCACAAACTCTAAACCAGCACAAACTCTGCAAAACCTGCTGCACAAACTTTGCGAAAACTCTGCAGCACCTGTGTGTCAAATTTTATTTTTATCCGTTTAGAAATAGAGCAGAGAACAGGCCGTTCAGGTCCATGGAGCTGTGGTGCCCAGCAGCCCCCTGATTTAATCCCAGCCTAATCACCGGACAATGGACAAGGATCAATGAACTTACCAGCTGGCAGGTCTTTGGACTGCAGAAGGAAAATGGAACACCCAGGGGAAGAACAAATAAACTTTGTCCCCGGAACTGAACTCCGAACTCTGGCCCAAGTTGTCATAGTTGTTGCGCTGCCCGCTGTGTTACCCCGTCACCCCAAACGAGAGGCTGACAGACCCGGCCGGACATTAGCTGTTCCTCTCCCTACGGCCGCTGCCTGACCTCCAGAGTATTCCCAGCATTTTGTGTTTTTAGTCTGATTATTTAGCTGTGTTGTAGAAGTGCCAAGGTAGTGTTAATGGTTAGTGCGTCTCTATTAATGCTCAGGGGGTTCTGGTGTTTGGAGCTCAATTCTGGTGCTGTCTGTAAGCACTTTGTACCTCAGTCAAAAGATGTACCAGTTGGTAGGTTAATTGTCCTGCGATTAGGTTAGGGTTAAATAGGCGGTGAGGCTCTCACGGCCGGAGGATTTTGTTCCTTGCTGTATCTCTAAATAAAATAAAAAAGCATTCAGTGCCTGCAACAACTTGGGAACATCTGGGAATTAAAACAGTGAAACGAGCAAAAGTTTGGTGGGTTGCCATGAAATCCCAGATAAGCATCATCGTGGTCTGTGTCTCACTGTTTACTCCTGGCCTGCACCGTTCATGTCTTTCAAACATCCGGGATATCCCTGGACCTTGTCAATTCAGCACTTAACTCCGACATTTGGGACAAAGACAAAGTGAAGCAGGGAAGAAGAACCCTTGGCACCCGGACGGTGAGACCCCACACTTCTGAGTACAGAGTCGTGAGGTCACCGTGCAGTTGTACAGCACGACGGTGAGTCTGCACTTGGGGTATTGCGTTCAGTTCTGATTGCCCTACGTGTAATTAAGTGGGGTGACGCGGTAGCCTAGTGGTTAGCATCAGCGACCCGCGTTCGATTGCCGCCGCTATCTGTAGGGAGTTTGTACGTGACCGCGTGGGTTTCCTCCGGGTGCTCCGATTTCCTCCCACAGTCCAAAGACGGACGGGTTGGGGTTAGTAACTTGTGGGCTTGCAAAGTTGGCACCAGAAACATGGCGATACTTGCAGGCTGCCCCCAGCTCATCCTTGGACTGTGCTGGTTGCCGACACAAATGACACATTTCATTGAAAATATTGATGTTTTGGTGTACATGTGCCAAATAAGCCAAAATTTAACCTTCCCCTTCAGAAAGAACACAGAAGAGATTTACAAGGGTAAATCTGAACCTGGACTTGAGAGACTGAGTTTTAAGTAAAGTTTGGACGGGCTAGGACCTTAAGGTGTAAGAAACTGCGAGGTGCATAAAATCATGAGGGGCATAAACAGGGTGAGTGTGCACCGTCTTTTTCCCAGGATCGGGGAATCAAGATCTAGAAAGCAGTGGGGAGAGATTTAACAATTCTAGTACAGAAATGCAAGAAACTGCCAGAGGAAGTTATCAAGGCAGGTGCCATGACAACCCTTCAGAATCAGATCTAATATCACTGGCATGAATCTTGAAATTTGCTCAGCAGTGGATTGCAATACATAATAATAAAAACTAGAAGTTATAAGAACTATATATAAAAAAAGAAAATTTAAATCAAACAAGTAGTGCAAAGAGAGAGAGAGAATAATAATGAGGTAGTGATCGTGGGTTCACTGTCCATTCAGAAATCTGATGGAGGAGGGGAAGAGGCTGTTCCTGAATCACTGAGTGTGTGTTTTCAGGCTCCTGCAACTCCTCCCTGATGGTAGCAATGAGAAGAGGGCATGTCCTGGGTGGTGGGGGTCCCGAGTGATGGATGCTACCTTTTTGAGGCGTTGCTTTCTGAAGGTGTCCTCATCGGTGTCGAGGCTGGTGCCTGTGACGGAGCTGGCTGAGTTCGAACTCTCGGCAGCATTTTCTGATCCGGTGCACTGGCCCCTCCTCACCAGATGGTGATGTAACCAGTCGGAACGCTCTCCACAATACATCTGTGAGTGTCGTGCCAATTTAGTGACAGACTAATTCTCCTCAGACACTGATGAAATATAATGGCTGTCTTTGTAATTGAATCAATATGCTTGGTCCAAGATGTTAATACTCAGGACCTTAAAACTGCTCAACCTGACAGCTTGATGAGGACTAGTGAGACATTTGGACAGGTACATGGGTTAGAAAGTTATGTCCAAACATGGGCAAATGGGACCATTTTGGCTGGGGCATTGGGGTCAAGATGGATCAGCTGGGCTGAATAGCCTGTTACCGTGCTGTAATCAGTGCCAGTCACTCGTGACCCTCTCCTCATCATTGTGACCCCCTCCTCCCCATCACTGTGACCCTCTCCCCATCACTGTGACCCTCTCCTCATCACTGTGACCCTCTCCTCCCCATCATTGTGACCCTCTCCCCATCACTGTGGCCCTCACCTCATCACTGTGACCCCCTCCTCCCCATCACAGTGACCCTCACCCCATCACAGTGACCCTCACCTCATCACTGTGACTCTCTCCTCCCCATCACTGTGACCCTCTCCTCATCACTGTGACCCTCTCCTCCCCATCAGTGTGACCTTCTCCTCATTATCACAGTGACCCTTTCCCATCACTGTGACCCTCACCTCATCATCACAGTGACCCTCACCTCCGCATCAGTGTGACCCTCTCCGCATCACTGTGACCCTCTCCTCATCATCACAGTGACCCTCTCCCCATCACTGTGACCCTCTCCCCATCACTGTGACCCTCACCTCATCATCACTGTGACCCTCTCCACCCTGTCACTGTGACCCTCTCCTGCCATCACTGTAAACCTCACCCCATCACTGTGACCCTCTCCTCCCCATCACTGTGACCCTCACCTCCTCATCACTGTGACCCCTTCCTCATCACTGTAACCCTCTCCCCATCACTGTGACCCTCTCCTCCCCATCACTGTGACCCTCACCTCATCACTGTGACCCTCTCCTCCCCATCACTGTGACCCTCACCCCATCACTGTGACCCTCTCCTCCCCATCACTGTGACCCTCACCTCCCCATCACTGTGCCCTCACCTCCTCATCACTGTGACCCTCTCCTCCCCATCACTGTGACCCTCACCCCATCACTGTGACCCTCTCCTCCTCATCACTGTGACCCTCTCCTCCCCATCACTGTGACCCTCACCTCCTCATCACTGTGACCCTCTCCTCCCCATCACTGTGACCCTCACCTCCCCATCACTGTGACCCTCACCTCCTCATCACTGTGACCCTCTCCTCATTACTGTGACCCTCTCCTCCCCATCACTGTGACCCTCACCTCCCCATCACTGTGACCCTCTCCTCCCCATCACTGTGACCCTCACCTCCCCATCACTGTGACCCTCACCCCATCACTGTGACCCTCACCTCCTCATCACTGTGACCCTCTCCTCCCCATCACTGTGACCCTCACCTCCTCATCACTGTGACCCTCTCCTCCCCATCACTGTGACCCTCACCTCCTCATCACTGTGACCCTCTCCTCCCCATCACTGTGACCCTCACCTCCCCATCACTGTGACACCCTCCCCATCACTGTGACCCTCATCTCCCCATCACTGTGACCCTCTCCTCCCCATCACTGTGACCCTCTCCTCATCACTGTGACCCTCTCCTCCCCATCACTGTGACCCTCACCTCCCCATCACTGTGACCCCCCCCTCATCACTGTGACACTCTCCTCCTCATCACAGTGACCCTCTCCCCATCACTGTGACCCTCTCCTCATCATCACAGTGACCCTCTCCCCATCACTGTGACCCTCACCTCCTCATCATTGTGACCCTTAACTCCTCATCACTGTGACCCTCTCCCCATCACTGTGACCCTCTCCTCATCATCACAGTGACCCTCTCCCCATCACTGTGACCCTCTCCCCATCATTGTGACCCTCACCTCATCATCACTGTGACCCTCTCCACCCTGTCACTGTGACCCTCTCCTGCCATCACAGTGACCCTCTCCTCCCCATCACTGTGACCCTCACCTCATCACTGTGACCCTCCCCATCACTGTGACCCTCACCTCCCCATCACTGTGACCCTCATTTCCCCATCACTGTGACCCTCACCTCTCCATCACTGTGACCCTCACTTCCCCATCACTGTGACCCGCTCCTCCCCATCACTGTGACCCTCTCCTCCCCATCACTGTGACCCTCACCTCCTCATCACTGTGACCCTCTCCTCCCATCACGGTGACACTCTCCTCCCCATCACTGTGACCCTCACCTCATCATCACTGTGACACTCACCTCATCACTGTGACCATCTCCTCCCATCACTGTGACTCTCTCCCCATCACTGTGACCCTCTCCTCCCCATCACTGTGACCCTCACCTCCTCATCACTGTGACCCTCACCTCCTCATCACTGTGACCCTCTCCTCCCATCACGGTGACACTCTCCTCCCATCACTGTGACCCTCTCCTCCCCATCACTGTGACCCTCACCTCCTCATCACTGTGACCCTCTCCTCCCATCACGGTGACACTCTCCTCCCCATCACTGTGACCCTCACCTCATCATCACTGTGACCCTCACCTCATCACTGTGACCATCTCCTCCCATCACTGTGACTCTCTCCTCATCACTGTGACCCTCTCCTCCCATCACTGTGACTCTCTCCCCATCACTGTGACCCTCTCCTCCCCATCACTGTGACCCTCTCCTCCCATCACGGTGACACTCTCCTCCCCATCACTGTGACCCTCACCTCATCATCACTGTGACCCTCACCTCATCACTGTGACCATCTCCTCCCCATCACTGTGACCCTCACCTCATCATCACTGTGACCCTCACCTCCCCATCAGTGTGACCATCTCCCCATCACTGTGACACTCTCCTCATCATCACAGGGACCCTCTCCGCATCACTGTGACCTTCACCTCATCATCACTGTGACCCTCAACTCCCCATCAGTGTGACCCTCTCCTCATCACTGTGACCCTCAAATCCCCATCAGTGTGACCCTCTCCCCATCACTGTGACACTCTCCTCATCATCACAGGGACTCTCTCCCCATCACTATGACCCTCTCCTCCCCATCAGTGTGACCCTCACCTCATCATCACTGTGACCATAACCTCCTCATCACTGTAACCCTCTCCCCATCACTGTGACCCTCTCCTCATCACTGTGACCCTCTCCTCCCCATCACTGTGACCCTCCTCATCACTGTGACCCCCTCCTCCCCGTCACTGTGACCCTCACCTCCTCATCACTGTGACCCTCTCCTGATCACTGTGACCCTCTCCCCATCACTGTGACCCTCTCCTCCCCGTCACTGTGAACCTCACCTCCTCATCACTGTGACCCTCTCCCTATCACTGTGACCCTCTCCTGATCACTGTGACCCTCTCCCCATCACTGTGACCCTCTCCTCCCCATCACTGTGACCCCTCCTCCCCATCACTGTGACCCTCTCCCCATCACTGTGACCCTCTCCTCCCCATCACTGTGACCCTCTCCCCATCACTGTGACCCTCTCCTCCCCATCACTGTGACCCCCTCCTCCTCATCACTGTGACCCTCTCCTCCCCATCACTGTGACCCTCTCCCCATCACCGTGACCCTCACCTCCCCATCACTGTGACCCTCTCCTCCCCATCACTGTGACCCCCTCCTCATCACTGTGACCCTCACCCCATCACTGTGACCCTCTCCTTACCATCACTGCGACCCTCACCTCCCCATCACTGTGACCCTCACCTCCTCATCACTGTGACCCTCTCCTCCCCATCACTGTGACCCTCACCTCCCCATCACTGTGACCCTCACCTCCTCATCACTGTGACCCTCTCCTCCCCATCACTGTGACCCTCACCTCCCCATCACTGTGACCCTCTCCCCATCACTGTGACCCTCATCTCCCCATCACTGTGACCCTCTCCTCCCCATCATTGTGACCCTCACCTCCCCATCACTGTGACCCTCACCTCCTCATCACTGTGACCCTCTCCTCCCCATCACTGTGACCCTCTCCCCATCACTGTGACCCTCACCTCCTCATCACTGTGACCCTTACCTCCTCATCACTGAGACCCTCTCCCCATCACTGTGACCCTCTCCTCATCATCACAGTGACCCTCTCCCCATCAGTGTGACCCTCACCTCATCATCACAGTGACCCTCTCCCCATCACTGTGACCCTCACCTCATCATCACTGTGACCGTAACCTCCCCATCACTGTGACCCTCTCCCTATCACTGTGACCCTCTCCTCCCCATCACTGTGACACTCTCCTCCCCATCACTGTGACCCTCTCCCCATCACGGTGACCCTCTCCCCATCACTGTGACCCTCTCCACCCTGTCACTGTGACCCTCTCCTGCCATCACTGTAAACCTCTCCCCATCACTGTGATCCTCTCCTCCCCATCAGTGTGACCCTCTCCTCATTATCACAGTGACCCTTTCCCATCACTGTGACCCTCACCTCATCATCACAGTGACCCTCACCTCTGCATCAGTGTGACCCTCTCCCCATCACTGTGACCCTCACCTCATCATCACAGTGACCCTCTCCCCATCAATGTGACCCTCACCTCCTCATCACTGTGACCCCTCCTCATTATCACTGTGACCCCTTCCTCATCACTGTGACCCTCTCCCCATCACTGTGACCCTCACCTCATCATTACTGTGACACTCTCCTGCCATCACTGTAAACCTCACCCCATCACTGTGACCCTCACCTCATCATCACTGTGACCCTCACCTCCCCATCACTGTGACCCTCACCTCATCATCACTGTGACCCTCACCTCCCCATCAGTGTGACCCTCTCCCCATCACTGTGACCCTCACCCCATCACAGTGACCCTCACCTCATCACTGTGACCCTCTCCACCTGATCACTGAGACCCTCTCCTCTCCATCAGTGTGACCCTCACCTCATCACTGTGACCCTCACCTCATCATCACTGTGACCCTCACCTCCCCACCACTGTGACCCTCACCTCCTCATCACTGTGACCCTCTCCTCCCCATCACTGTGACCCTCTCCCCATCACTGTGACCCTCACCTCCTCATCACTGTGACCCTCACCTCCTCATCACTGAGACCCTCTCCCCATCACTGTGACCCTCTCCTCATCATCACAGTGACCCTCTCCCCATCAGTGTGACCCTCACCTCATCATCACTGTGACCCTCACCTCCCCATCAGTGTGACTCGCTCCCCATCACTGTGACCCTTACCTCATCATCACTGTGACCCTCACCTCCCCATCAGTGTGACCCTCTCCTCCCCATCACTGTGACCCTCACCTCCCATCACTGTGACCCTCTCCTCATCATCACAGTGACCCTTTCCCATCACTGTGACCCTCTCCCCATCACTGTGACCCTCCCCTCATCATCACAGTGACCCTTTCCCATCACTGTGACCCTCACCTCATCATCACTGTGACCCTCACCTCCCCATCAGTGTGACCCTCTCCCCATCACTGTGACCCTCACCTCATCATCACAGTGACCCTCTCCCCATCACTGTGACCCTCACCTCATCATCACTGTGACCGTAACCTCCCCATCACTGTGACCCTCACCTCATCATTACTGTGACCCTCTCCACCCTGTCACTGTGACCCTCTCCTGCCATCACTGTAAACCTCACCCCATCACTGTGACCCTTACCTCACCATCACTGTGACCCTCACCTCCCCATCAGTGTGACCCTCTCCTCCCCATCACTGTGACCCTCTCCTCCCCATCAGTGTGACCTTCTCCTCATTATCACAGTGACCCTTTCCCATCACTGTGACCCTCACCTCATCATCACAGTGACCCTCACCTCCGCATCAGTGTGACCCTCTCCCCATCACTGTGACCCTCTCCTCATCATCACAGTGACCCTCTCCCCATCACTGTGACCCTCTCCCCATCACTGTGACCCTCACCTCATCATCACTGTGACCCTCTCCACCCTGTCACTGTGACCCTCTCCTGCCATCACTGTAAACCTCACCCCATCACTGTGACCCTCTCCTCCCCATCACTGTGACCCCTTCCTCATCACTGTAACCCTCTCCCCATCACTGTGACCCTCTCCTCCCCATCACTGTGACCCTCACCTCATCACTGTGACCCTCTACTCCCCATCACTGTGACCCTCACCCCATCACTGTGACCCTCTCCTCCCCATCACTGTGACCCTCACCTCCCCATCACTGTGCCCTCACCTCCTCATCACTGTGACCCTCTCCTCCCCATCACTGTGACCCTCACCCCATCACTGTGACCCTCTCCTCCTCATCACTGTGACCCTCTCCTCCCCATCACTGTGACCCTCACCTCCTCATCACTGTGACCCCTTCCTCATCACTGTAACCCTCTCCCCATCACTGTGACCCTCTCCTCCCCATCACTGTGACCCTCACCTCATCACTGTGACCCTCTACTCCCCATCACTGTGACCCTCACCCCATCACTGTGACCCTCTCCTCCCCATCACTGTGACCCTCACCTCCCCATCACTGTGCCCTCACCTCCTCATCACTGTGACCCTCTCCTCCCCATCACTGTGACCCTCACCCCATCACTGTGACCCTCTCCTCCTCATCACTGTGACCCTCTCCTCCCCATCACTGTGACCCTCACCTCCTCATCACTGTGACCCTCTCCTCCCCATCACTGTGACCCTCACCTCCCCATCACTGTGACCCTCACCTCCTCATCACTGTGACCCTCTCCTCATTACTGTGACCCTCTCCTCCCCATCACTGTGACCCTCACCTCCCCATCACTGTGACCCTCTCCTCATCACTGTGACCCTCTCCTCCCCATCACTGTGACCCTCACCTCCCCATCACTGTGACCCTCACCCCATCACTGTGACCCTCACCTCCTCATCACTGTGACCCTCTCCTCCCCATCACTGTGACCCTCACCTCCTCATCACTGTGACCCTCTCCTCCCCATCACTGTGCCCTCACCTCCTCATCACTGTGACCCTCTCCTCCCCATCACTGTGACCCTCACCTCCTCATCACTGTGACCCTCACCTCCCCATCACTGTGACACCCTCCCCATCACTGTGACCCTCATCTCCCCATCACTGTGACCCTCTCCTCCCCATCACTGTGACCCTCTCCTCATCACTGTGACCCTCTCCTCCCCATCACTGTGACCCTCACCTCCCCATCACTGTGACCCTCACCCCATCACTGTGACCCTCACCTCCTCATCACAGTGACCCTCTCCCCATCACTGTGACCCTCTCCTCATCATCACAGTGACCCTCTCCCCATCAGTGTGACCCTCACCTCCTCATCATTGTGACCCTTAACTCCTCATCACTGTGACCCTCTCCCCATCACTGTGACCCTCTCCTCATCATCACAGTGACCCTCTCCCCATCACTGTGACCCTCTCCCCATCATTGTGACCCTCACCTCATCATCACTGTGACCCTCTCCACCCTGTCACTGTGACCCTCTCCTGCCATCACAGTGACCCTCTCCTCCCCATCACTGTGACCCTCATTTCCCCATCACTGTGACCCTCACCTCTCCATCACTGTGACCCTCACTTCCCCATCACTGTGACCCGCTCCTCCCCATCACTGTGACCCTCTCCTCCCCATCACTGTGACCCTCACCTCCTCATCACTGTGACCCTCTCCTCCCATCACGGTGACACTCTCCTCCCCATCACTGTGACCCTCACCTCATCATCACTGTGACCCTCACCTCATCACTGTGACCATCTCCTCCCATCACTGTGACTCTCTCCCCATCACTGTGACCCTCTCCTCCCCATCACTGTGACCCTCACCTCCTCATCACTGTGACCCTCACCTCCTCATCACTGTGACCCTCTCCTCCCATCACGGTGACACTCTCCTCCCATCACTGTGACCCTCTCCTCCCCATCACTGTGACCCTCACCTCCTCATCACTGTGACCCTCTCCTCCCATCACGGTGACACTCTCCTCCCCATCACTGTGACCCTCACCTCATCATCACTGTGACCCTCACCTCATCACTGTGACCATCTCCTCCCATCACTGTGACTCTCTCCTCATCACTGTGACCCTCTCCTCCCATCACTGTGACCCTCACCTCATCACTGTGACCCTCACCTCATCATCACTGTGACCCTCACCTCCCCACCACTGTGACCCTCACCTCCTCATCACTGTGACCCTCTCCTCCCCATCACTGTGACCCTCTCCCCATCACTGTGACCCTCACCTCCTCATCACTGTGACCCTCACCTCCTCATCACTGAGACCCTCTCCCCATCACTGTGACCCTCTCCTCATCATCACAGTGACCCTCTCCCCATCAGTGTGACCCTCACCTCATCATCACTGTGACCCTCACCTCCCCATCAGTGTGACTCGCTCCCCATCACTGTGACCCTTACCTCATCATCACTGTGACCCTCACCTCCCCATCAGTGTGACCCTCTCCTCCCCATCACTGTGACCCTCACCTCCCATCACTGTGACCCTCTCCTCATCATCACAGTGACCCTTTCCCATCACTGTGACCCTCTCCCCATCACTGTGACCCTCCCCTCATCATCACAGTGACCCTTTCCCATCACTGTGACCCTCACCTCATCATCACTGTGACCCTCACCTCCCCATCAGTGTGACCCTCTCCCCATCACTGTGACCCTCACCTCATCATCACAGTGACCCTCTCCCCATCACTGTGACCCTCACCTCATCATCACTGTGACCGTAACCTCCCCATCACTGTGACCCTCACCTCATCATTACTGTGACCCTCTCCACCCTGTCACTGTGACCCTCTCCTGCCATCACTGTAAACCTCACCCCATCACTGTGACCCTTACCTCACCATCACTGTGACCCTCACCTCCCCATCAGTGTGACCCTCTCCTCCCCATCACTGTGACCCTCTCCTCCCCATCAGTGTGACCTTCTCCTCATTATCACAGTGACCCTTTCCCATCACTGTGACCCTCACCTCATCATCACAGTGACCCTCACCTCCGCATCAGTGTGACCCTCTCCCCATCACTGTGACCCTCTCCTCATCATCACAGTGACCCTCTCCCCATCACTGTGACCCTCTCCCCATCACTGTGACCCTCACCTCATCATCACTGTGACCCTCTCCACCCTGTCACTGTGACCCTCTCCTGCCATCACTGTAAACCTCACCCCATCACTGTGACCCTCTCCTCCCCATCACTGTGACCCCTTCCTCATCACTGTAACCCTCTCCCCATCACTGTGACCCTCTCCTCCCCATCACTGTGACCCTCACCTCATCACTGTGACCCTCTACTCCCCATCACTGTGACCCTCACCCCATCACTGTGACCCTCTCCTCCCCATCACTGTGACCCTCACCTCCCCATCACTGTGCCCTCACCTCCTCATCACTGTGACCCTCTCCTCCCCATCACTGTGACCCTCACCCCATCACTGTGACCCTCTCCTCCTCATCACTGTGACCCTCTCCTCCCCATCACTGTGACCCTCACCTCCTCATCACTGTGACCCCTTCCTCATCACTGTAACCCTCTCCCCATCACTGTGACCCTCTCCTCCCCATCACTGTGACCCTCACCTCATCACTGTGACCCTCTACTCCCCATCACTGTGACCCTCACCCCATCACTGTGACCCTCTCCTCCCCATCACTGTGACCCTCACCTCCCCATCACTGTGCCCTCACCTCCTCATCACTGTGACCCTCTCCTCCCCATCACTGTGACCCTCACCCCATCACTGTGACCCTCTCCTCCTCATCACTGTGACCCTCTCCTCCCCATCACTGTGACCCTCACCTCCTCATCACTGTGACCCTCTCCTCCCCATCACTGTGACCCTCACCTCCCCATCACTGTGACCCTCACCTCCTCATCACTGTGACCCTCTCCTCATTACTGTGACCCTCTCCTCCCCATCACTGTGACCCTCACCTCCCCATCACTGTGACCCTCTCCTCATCACTGTGACCCTCTCCTCCCCATCACTGTGACCCTCACCTCCCCATCACTGTGACCCTCACCCCATCACTGTGACCCTCACCTCCTCATCACTGTGACCCTCTCCTCCCCATCACTGTGACCCTCACCTCCTCATCACTGTGACCCTCTCCTCCCCATCACTGTGCCCTCACCTCCTCATCACTGTGACCCTCTCCTCCCCATCACTGTGACCCTCACCTCCTCATCACTGTGACCCTCACCTCCCCATCACTGTGACACCCTCCCCATCACTGTGACCCTCATCTCCCCATCACTGTGACCCTCTCCTCCCCATCACTGTGACCCTCTCCTCATCACTGTGACCCTCTCCTCCCCATCACTGTGACCCTCACCTCCCCATCACTGTGACCCTCACCCCATCACTGTGACCCTCACCTCCTCATCACAGTGACCCTCTCCCCATCACTGTGACCCTCTCCTCATCATCACAGTGACCCTCTCCCCATCAGTGTGACCCTCACCTCCTCATCATTGTGACCCTTAACTCCTCATCACTGTGACCCTCTCCCCATCACTGTGACCCTCTCCTCATCATCACAGTGACCCTCTCCCCATCACTGTGACCCTCTCCCCATCATTGTGACCCTCACCTCATCATCACTGTGACCCTCTCCACCCTGTCACTGTGACCCTCTCCTGCCATCACAGTGACCCTCTCCTCCCCATCACTGTGACCCTCATTTCCCCATCACTGTGACCCTCACCTCTCCATCACTGTGACCCTCACTTCCCCATCACTGTGACCCGCTCCTCCCCATCACTGTGACCCTCTCCTCCCCATCACTGTGACCCTCACCTCCTCATCACTGTGACCCTCTCCTCCCATCACGGTGACACTCTCCTCCCCATCACTGTGACCCTCACCTCATCATCACTGTGACCCTCACCTCATCACTGTGACCATCTCCTCCCATCACTGTGACTCTCTCCCCATCACTGTGACCCTCTCCTCCCCATCACTGTGACCCTCACCTCCTCATCACTGTGACCCTCACCTCCTCATCACTGTGACCCTCTCCTCCCATCACGGTGACACTCTCCTCCCATCACTGTGACCCTCTCCTCCCCATCACTGTGACCCTCACCTCCTCATCACTGTGACCCTCTCCTCCCATCACGGTGACACTCTCCTCCCCATCACTGTGACCCTCACCTCATCATCACTGTGACCCTCACCTCATCACTGTGACCATCTCCTCCCATCACTGTGACTCTCTCCTCATCACTGTGACCCTCTCCTCCCATCACTGTGACTCTCTCCCCATCACTGTGACCCTCTCCTCCCCATCACTGTGACCCTCTCCTCCCATCACGGTGACACTCTCCTCCCCATCACTGTGACCCTCACCTCATCATCACTGTGACCCTCACCTCATCACTGTGACCATCTCCTCCCCATCACTGTGACCCTCACCTCATCATCACTGTGACCCTCACCTCCCCATCAGTGTGACCATCTCCCCATCACTGTGACCCTCTCCTCATCATCACAGGGACCCTCTCCCCATCACTGTGACCTTCACCTCATCATCACTGTGACCCTCAACTCCCCATCAGTGTGACCCTCTCCTCATCACTGTGACCCTCAAATCCCCATCAGTGTGACCCTCTCCCCATCACTGTGACACTCTCCTCATCATCACAGGGACTCTCTCCCCATCACTATGACCCTCTCCTCCCCATCAGTGTGACCCTCACCTCATCATTACTGTGACCATAACCTCCTCATCACTGTAACCCTCTCCCCATCACTGTGACCCTCTCCTCATCACTGTGACCCTCTCCTCCCCATCACTGTGACCCTCCTCATCACTGTGACCCCCTCCTCCCCGTCACTGTGACCCTCACCTCCTCATCACTGTGACCCTCTCCTGATCACTGTGACCCTCTCCCCATCACTGTGACCCTCTCCTCCCCGTCACTGTGAACCTCACCTCCTCATCACTGTGACCCTCTCCCTATCACTGTGACCCTCTCCTGATCACTGTGACCCTCTCCCCATCACTGTGACCCTCTCCTCCCCATCACTGTGACCCCTCCTCCCCATCACTGTGACCCTCTCCCCATCACTGTGACCCTCTCCTCCCCATCACTGTGACCCTCTCCCCATCACTGTGACCCTCTCCTCCCCATCACTGTGACCCCCTCCTCCTCATCACTGTGACCCTCTCCTCCCCATCACTGTGACCCTCTCCCCATCACCGTGACCCTCACCTCCCCATCACTGTGACCCTCTCCTCCCCATCACTGTGACCCTCACCTCATCACTGTGACCCTCTCCTTACCATCACTGCGACCCTCACCTCCCCATCACTGTGACCCTCCGTCCTCATCACTGTGACCCTCTCCTCCCCATCACTGTGACCCTCACTCCCCATCACTGTGACCCTCATCTCCCCATCACTGTGACCCTCTCCTCCCCATCATTGTGACCCTCACCTCCCCATCACTGTGACCCTCACCTCCTCATCACTGTGACCCTCTCCTCCCCATCACTGTGACCCTCTCCCCATCACTGTGACCCTCACCTCCTCATCACTGTGACCCTTACCTCCTCATCACTGAGACCCTCTCCCCATCACTGTGACCCTCTCCTCATCATCACAGTGACCCTCTCCCCATCACTGTGACCCTCACCTCATCATCACTGTGACCGTAACCTCCCCATCACTGTGACCCTCTCCCTATCACTGTGACCCTCTCCTCCCCATCACTGTGACACTCTCCTCCCCATCACTGTGACCCTCTCCCCATCACGGTGACCCTCTCCCCATCACTGTGACCCTCTCCACCCTGTCACTGTGACCCTCTCCTGCCATCACTGTAAACCTCTCCCCATCACTGTGATCCTCTCCTCCCCATCAGTGTGACCCTCTCCTCATTATCACAGTGACCCTTTCCCATCACTGTGACCCTCACTTCCTCATCACTGTGACCCTCTCCTCCCCATCAATGTAACCCTCTCCTCATCATCACTGTGACCCTCACCTCCTCATCACTGTGACCCTCACCTCATCACTGTGACCCTCTCCCCATCACTGTGACCCTCTCCTCATCACTGTGACCCTCACCTCATCATCACAGTGATCCTCTCCCCATCACTGTGACCCTCACCTCATCACTGTGACCCTCTCCCCATCACTGTGACCCTCTCCTCATCACTGTGACCCTCTCCCCATCACTGTGACCCTCTCCTCATCACTGTGACCCTCACCTCATCATCACAGTGATCCTCTCCCCATCACTGTGACCCTCACCTCATCACTGTGACCCTCTCCCCATCACTGTGACCCTCTCCTCATCACTGTGACCCTCTCCCCATCACTGTGACCCTCTCCTCATCACTGTGACGCTCTCCCCATCACTGTGACCCTCTCCCCATCACTGTGACCCTCACCTCCCCATCACTGTGACCCTCACCTCCCCATCACTGTGACACCCTCCTCATCACTGTGACACTGACCTCCCCATCACTGTGACCCTCTCCTCCCCATCACTGTGACCCTCTCCTCATCACTGTGACCCTCTCCTCCCCATCACTGTGACCCTCACCTCCCCATCACTGTGACCCCCTCCTCATCACTGTGACACTCTCCTCCTCATCACAGTGACCCTCTCCCCATCACTGTGACCCTCTCCTCATCATCACAGTGACCCTCTCCCCATCACTGTGACCCTCACCTCCTCATCATTGTGACCCTTAACTCCTCATCACTGTGACCCTCTCCCCATCACTGTGACCCTCTCCTCATCATCACAGTGACCCTCTCCCCATCACTGTGACCCTCTCCCCATCACTGTGACCCTCACCTCATCATCACTGTGACCCTCTCCACCCTGTCACTGTGACCCTCTCCTGCCATCACAGTGACCCGCTCCTCCCCATCACTGTGACCCTCACCTCATCACTGTGACCCTCCCCATCACTGTGACCCTCACCTCCCCATCACTGTGACCCTCACTTCCCCATCACTGTGACCCTCACCTCTCCATCACTGTGACCCTCACTTCCCCATCACTGTGACCCTCTCCTCCCCATCACTGTGACCCCTCCTCCCCATCACTGTGACCCTCTCCCCATCACTGTGACCCTCTCCTCCCCATCACTGTGACCCTCTCCCCATCACTGTGACCCTCTCCTCCCCATCACTGTGACCCCCTCCTCCTCATCACTGTGACCCTCTCCTCCCCATCACTGTGACCCTCTCCCCATCACCGTGACCCTCACCTCCCCATCACTGTGACCCCTCCTCCCCATCACTGTGACCCCCTCCTCATCACTGTGACCCTCACCCCATCACTGTGACCCTCTCCTCACCATCACTGTGACCCTCACCTCCCCATCACTGTGACCCTCACCTCCTCATCACTGTGACCCTCTCCTCCCCATCACTGTGACCCTCACTCCCCATCACTGTGACCCCCATCTCCCCATCACTGTGACCCTCTCCTCCCCATCATTGTGACCCTCACCTCCCCATCACTGTGACCCTCACCTCCTCATCACTGTGACCCTCTCCTCCCCATCACTGTGACCCTCTCCCCATCACTGTGACCCTCACCTCCTCATCACTGTGACCCTTACCTCCTCATCACTGAGACCCTCTCCCCATCACTGTGACCCTCTCCTCATCATCACAGTGACCCTTTCCCATCACTGTGACCCTCTCCTCATCACTGTGACCCTCTCCCCATCACTGTGACCCTCCCCTCATCATCACAGTGACCCTTTCCCATCACTGTGACCCTCACCTCATCATCACTGTGACCCTCACCTCCCCATCAGTGTGACCCTCTCCCCATCACTGTGACCCTCACCTCATCATCACAGTGACCCTCTCCCCATCACTGTGACCCTCACCTCATCATCACTGTGACCGTAACCTCCCCATCACTGTGACCCTCTCCCTATCACTGTGACCCTCTCCACCCTGTCACTGTGACCCTCTCCTGCCATCACTGTAAACCTCACCCCATCACTGTGACCCTCTCCTCCCCATCACTGTGACCCTCACCTCCTCATCACTGTGACCCCTTCCTCATCACTGTAACCCTCTCCCCATCACTGTGACCCTCTCCTCCCCATCACTGTGACCCTCACCTCATCACTGTGACCCTCTCCTCCCCATCACTGTGACCCTCACCCCATCACTGTGACCCTCTCCTCCCCATCACTGTGACCCTCACCTCCCCATCACTGTGCCCTCACCTCCTCATCACTGTGACCCTCTCCTCCCCATCACTGTGACCCTCACCCCATCACTGTGACCCTC
This sequence comes from Hemitrygon akajei, assembly GCF_048418815.1. Classification (NCBI taxonomy): domain Eukaryota; kingdom Metazoa; phylum Chordata; class Chondrichthyes; order Myliobatiformes; family Dasyatidae; genus Hemitrygon; species Hemitrygon akajei. The sequence goes on along the minus strand of NC_133134.1, from coordinate 102,334,258 downwards.
TCCTCCTCATCACTGTGACCCTCTCCTCCCCATCACTGTGACCCTCACCTCCTCATCACTGTGACCCTCTCATCCCCATCACTGTGACCCTCACCTCCCCATCACTGTGACCCTCACCTCCTCATCACTGTGACCCTCTCCTCATTACTGTGACCCTCTCCTCCCCATCACTGTGACCCTCACCTCCCCATCACTGTGACCCTCTCCTCATCACTGTGACCCTCTCCTCCCCATCACTGTGACCCTCACCTCCCCATCACTGTGACCCTCACCCCATCACTGTGACCCTCACCTCCTCATCACTGTGACCCTCTCCTCCCCATCACTGTGACCCTCACCTCCTCATCACTGTGACCCTCTCCTCCCCATCACTGTGCCCTCACCTCCTCATCACTGTGACCCTCTCCTCCCCATCACTGTGACCCTCACCTCCTCATCACTGTGACCCTCTCCTCCCCATCACTGTGACCCTCACCTCCCCATCACTGTGACACCCTCCCCATCACTGTGACCCTCATCTCCCCATCACTGTGACCCTCTCCTCCCCATCACTGTGACCCTCTCCTCATCACTGTGACCCTCTCCTCCCCATCACTGTGACCCTCACCTCCCCATCACTGTGACCCCCCCCTCATCACTGTGACACTCTCCTCCTCATCACAGTGACCCTCTCCCCATCACTGTGACCCTCTCCTCATCATCACAGTGACCCTCTCCCCATCACTGTGACCCTCACCTCCTCATCATTGTGACCCTTAACTCCTCATCACTGTGACCCTCTCCCCATCACTGTGACCCTCTCCTCATCATCACAGTGACCCTCTCCCCATCACTGTGACCCTCTCCCCATCATTGTGACCCTCACCTCATCATCACTGTGACCCTCTCCACCCTGTCACTGTGACCCTCTCCTCCCCATCACTGTGACCCTCACCTCATCACTGTGACCCTCCCCATCACTGTGACCCTCACCTCCCCATCACTGTGACCCTCATTTCCCCATCACTGTGACCCTCACCTCTCCATCACTGTGACCCTCACTTCCCCATCACTGTGACCCTCACCTCATCATCACTGTGACCGTAACCTCCCCATCACTGTGACCCTCTCCTCCCCATCACTGTGACACTCTCCTCCCCATCACTGTGACCCTCTCCCCATCACGGTGACCCTCTCCCCATCACTGTGACCCTCTCCACCCTGTCACTGTGACCCTCTCCTGCCATCACTGTAAACCTCTCCCCATCACTGTGATCCTCTCCTCCCCATCAGTGTGACCCTCTCCTCATTATCACAGTGACCCTTTCCCATCACTGTGACCCTCACTTCCTCATCACTGTGACCCTCTCCTCCCCATCAATGTAACCCTCTCCTCATCATCACTGTGACCCTCACCTCCTCATCACTGTGACCCTCACCTCATCACTGTGACCCTCTCCCCATCACTGTGACCCTCTCCTCATCACTGTGACCCTCACCTCATCATCACAGTGATCCTCTCCCCATCACTGTGACCCTCACCTCATCACTGTGACCCTCTCCCCATCACTGTGACCCTCTCCTCATCACTGTGACCCTCTCCCCATCACTGTGACCCTCTCCTCATCACTGTGACCCTCACCTCATCATCACAGTGATCCTCTCCCCATCACTGTGACCCTCACCTCATCACTGTGACCCTCTCCCCATCACTGTGACCCTCTCCTCATCACTGTGACCCTCTCCCCATCACTGTGACCCTCTCCTCATCACTGTGACGCTCTCCCCATCACTGTGACCCTCTCCCCATCACTGTGACCCTCACCTCCCCATCACTGTGACCCTCACCTCCCCATCACTGTGACACCCTCCTCATCACTGTGACACTGACCTCCCCATCACTGTGACCCTCTCCTCCCCATCACTGTGACCCTCTCCTCATCACTGTGACCCTCTCCTCCCCATCACTGTGACCCTCACCTCCCCATCACTGTGACCCCCTCCTCATCACTGTGACACTCTCCTCCTCATCACAGTGACCCTCTCCCCATCACTGTGACCCTCTCCTCATCATCACAGTGACCCTCTCCCCATCACTGTGACCCTCACCTCCTCATCATTGTGACCCTTAACTCCTCATCACTGTGACCCTCTCCCCATCACTGTGACCCTCTCCTCATCATCACAGTGACCCTCTCCCCATCACTGTGACCCTCTCCCCATCACTGTGACCCTCACCTCATCATCACTGTGACCCTCTCCACCCTGTCACTGTGACCCTCTCCTGCCATCACAGTGACCCGCTCCTCCCCATCACTGTGACCCTCACCTCATCACTGTGACCCTCCCCATCACTGTGACCCTCACCTCCCCATCACTGTGACCCTCACTTCCCCATCACTGTGACCCTCACCTCTCCATCACTGTGACCCTCACTTCCCCATCACTGTGACCCTCTCCTCCCCATCACTGTGACCCCTCCTCCCCATCACTGTGACCCTCTCCCCATCACTGTGACCCTCTCCTCCCCATCACTGTGACCCTCTCCCCATCACTGTGACCCTCTCCTCCCCATCACTGTGACCCCCTCCTCCTCATCACTGTGACCCTCTCCTCCCCATCACTGTGACCCTCTCCCCATCACCGTGACCCTCACCTCCCCATCACTGTGACCCTCTCCTCCCCATCACTGTGACCCCCTCCTCATCACTGTGACCCTCACCCCATCACTGTGACCCTCTCCTCACCATCACTGTGACCCTCACCTCCCCATCACTGTGACCCTCACCTCCTCATCACTGTGACCCTCTCCTCCCCATCACTGTGACCCTCACTCCCCATCACTGTGACCCCCATCTCCCCATCACTGTGACCCTCTCCTCCCCATCATTGTGACCCTCACCTCCCCATCACTGTGACCCTCACCTCCTCATCACTGTGACCCTCTCCTCCCCATCACTGTGACCCTCTCCCCATCACTGTGACCCTCACCTCCTCATCACTGTGACCCTTACCTCCTCATCACTGAGACCCTCTCCCCATCACTGTGACCCTCTCCTCATCATCACAGTGACCCTTTCCCATCACTGTGACCCTCTCCTCATCACTGTGACCCTCTCCCCATCACTGTGACCCTCCCCTCATCATCACAGTGACCCTTTCCCATCACTGTGACCCTCACCTCATCATCACTGTGACCCTCACCTCCCCATCAGTGTGACCCTCTCCCCATCACTGTGACCCTCACCTCATCATCACAGTGACCCTCTCCCCATCACTGTGACCCTCACCTCATCATCACTGTGACCGTAACCTCCCCATCACTGTGACCCTCTCCCTATCACTGTGACCCTCTCCACCCTGTCACTGTGACCCTCTCCTGCCATCACTGTAAACCTCACCCCATCACTGTGACCCTCTCCTCCCCATCACTGTGACCCTCACCTCCTCATCACTGTGACCCCTTCCTCATCACTGTAACCCTCTCCCCATCACTGTGACCCTCTCCTCCCCATCACTGTGACCCTCACCTCATCACTGTGACCCTCTCCTCCCCATCACTGTGACCCTCACCCCATCACTGTGACCCTCTCCTCCCCATCACTGTGACCCTCACCTCCCCATCACTGTGCCCTCACCTCCTCATCACTGTGACCCTCTCCTCCCCATCACTGTGACCCTCACCCCATCACTGTGACCCTCTCCTCCTCATCACTGTGACCCTCTCCTCCCCATCACTGTGACCCTCACCTCCTCATCACTGTGACCCTCTCCTCCCCATCACTGTGACCCTCACCTCCCCATCACTGTGACCCTCACCTCCTCATCACTGTGACCATCTCCTCATTACTGTGACCCTCTCCTCCCCATCACTGTGACCCTCACCTCCCCATCACTGTGACCCTCTCCTCATCACTGTGACCCTCTCCTCCCCATCACTGTGACCCTCACCTCCCCATCACTGTGACCCTCACCCCATCACTGTGACCCTCACCTCCTCATCACTGTGACCCTCTCCTCCCCATCACTGTGACCCTCACCTCCTCATCACTGTGACCCTCTCCTCCCCATCACTGTGCCCTCACCTCCTCATCACTGTGACCCTCTCCTCCCCATCACTGTGACCCTCACCTCCTCATCACTGTGACCCTCTCCTCCCCATCACTGTGACCCTCACCTCCCCATCACTGTGACACCCTCCCCATCACTGTGACCCTCATCTCCCCATCACTGTGACCCTCTCCTCCCCATCACTGTGACCCTCTCCTCATCACTGTGACCCTCTCCTCCCCATCACTGTGACCCTCACCTCCCCATCACTGTGACCCCCCCCTCATCACTGTGACACTCTCCTCCTCATCACAGTGACCCTCTCCCCATCACTGTGACCCTCTCCTCATCATCACAGTGACCCTCTCCCCATCACTGTGACCCTCACCTCCTCATCATTGTGACCCTTAACTCCTCATCACTGTGACCCTCTCCCCATCACTGTGACCCTCTCCTCATCATCACAGTGACCCTCTCCCCATCACTGTGACCCTCTCCCCATCATTGTGACCCTCACCTCATCATCACTGTGACCCTCTCCACCCTGTCACTGTGACCCTCTCCTCCCCATCACTGTGACCCTCACCTCATCACTGTGACCCTCCCCATCACTGTGACCCTCACCTCCCCATCACTGTGACCCTCATTTCCCCATCACTGTGACCCTCACCTCTCCATCACTGTGACCCTCACTTCCCCATCACTGTGACCCTCACCCCATCAGTGCGACCCTCTCCCCATCACTGTGACCCTCACCTCCCCATCACTGTGACCCTCACCTCCCCATCACTGTGACCCTCTCCCCATCACTGTGACCCTCACCTCCCCATCACTGTGACCCTCTCCCCATCACTGTGACCCGCTCCTCCCCATCACTGTGACCCTCACCTCCTCATCACTGTGACCCTCACCTCCTCATCACTGTGACCCTCTCCTCATCACTGTGACCCTCACCTCATCATCACTGTGACCCTCACCTCCTCATCACTGTGACCCTCTCCTCCCATCACGGTGACACTCTCCTCCCCATCACTGTGACCCTCACCTCATCATCACTGTGACCCTCACCTCATCACTGTGACCATCTCCTCCCATCACTGTGACTCTCTCCTCATCACTGTGACCCTCTCCTCCCATCACTGTGACTCTCTCCCCATCACTGTGACCCTCTCCTCCCCATCACTGTGACCCTCTCCTCCCATCACGGTGACACTCTCCTCCCCATCACTGTGACCCTCACCTCATCATCACTGTGACCCTCACCTCATCACTGTGACCATCTCCTCCCCATCACTGTGACCCTCACCTCATCATCACTGTGACCCTCACCTCCCCATCAGTGTGACCATCTCCCCATCACTGTGACCTTCACCTCATCATCACTGTGACCCTCAACTCCCCATCAGTGTGACCCTCTCCTCATCACTGTGACCCTCAAATCCCCATCAGTGTGACCCTCTCCCCATCACTGTGACACTCTCCTCATCATCACAGGGACTCTCTCCCCATCACTATGACCCTCTCCTCCCCATCAGTGTGACCCTCACCTCATCATCACTGTGACCATAACCTCCTCATCACTGTAACCCTCTCCCCATCACTGTGACCCTCTCCTCATCACTGTGACCCTCTCCTCCCCATCACTGTGACCCTCCTCATCACTGTGACCCCCTCCTCCCCGTCACTGTGACCCTCACCTCCTCATCACTGTGACCCTCTCCTGATCACTGTGACCCTCTCCCCATCACTGTGACCCTCTCCTCCCCGTCACTGTGAACCTCACCTCCTCATCACTGTGACCCTCTCCCTATCACTGTGACCCTCTCCTGATCACTGTGACCCTCTCCCCATCACTGTGACCCTCTCCTCCCCATCACTGTGACCCCTCCTCCCCATCACTGTGACCCTCTCCCCATCACTGTGACCCTCTCCTCCCCATCACTGTGACCCTCTCCCCATCACTGTGACCCTCTCCTCCCCATCACTGTGACCCCCTCCTCCTCATCACTGTGACCCTCTCCTCCCCATCACTGTGACCCTCTCCCCATCACCGTGACCCTCACCTCCCCATCACTGTGACCCTCTCCTCCCCATCACTGTGACCCCCTCCTCATCACTGTGACCCTCACCCCATCACTGTGACCCTCTCCTTACCATCACTGCGACCCTCACCTCCCCATCACTGTGACCCTCACCTCCTCATCACTGTGACCCTCTCCTCCCCATCACTGTGACCCTCACTCCCCATCACTGTGACCCTCACCTCCCCATCACTGTGCCCTCACCTCCTCATCACTGTGACCCTCTCCTCCCCATCACTGTGACCCTCACCTCCTCATCACTGTGACCCTCTCCTCCCCATCACTGTGACCCTCACCTCCCCATCACTGTGACCCTCTCCTCCTCATCACTGTGACACTGACCTCCCCATCACTGTGACCCTCTCCTCCCCATCACTGTGACCCTCACCTCATCATCACAGTGACCCTCTCCCCATCAGTGTGACCCTCACCTCATCATCACAGTGACCCTCATCTCCTTATCACTGTGACCCTCACCTCCCTATCACTGTGACCCTCACCTCCCCATCACTGTGACCCTCACTTCCCCATCACTGTGACCCTCTCCTCCCCATCACTGTGACCCTCACCTCCCCATCACTGTGACACTCACTTCCCCATCACTGTGATCCTCACCTCCCCATCACTGTGACCGTCAGCTCCTCATCACTGTGACCCTCACCTCCTCATCACTGTGACCCCCTCCTCATCACTGTGACCCTCACCTCCTCATCACTCTGAGCCTCAACTCCTCATCACTGTGACCCCCTCCTCATCACTGTGACCCTCACCTCCTCATTACTGTGACCCCCTCCGCATCACTGTGACCATCACCCCCTCATCACTGTGACCCTCAACTCCCCATCACTGTGACCCTCTCCACCCCATCACTGTGACCCTCACCTCCTCATCACTGTGACCCTCACCTCCACATCCCTGTGACCGTCAGCTCCTCATCACTGTGACCCTCACCTCCTCATCACTGTGACCCCCTCCTCATCCCTGTGACCCTCACCTCCTCATCACTGTGACCCTCTCCTCCACATCACTGTGACCCCCTCCTCATCACTGTGACCCGCTCCTCCTCATCACTGTGACCCTCACCTCCCCATCACTGTGACCCTCTCCCCATCTCTGTGACCCCCTCCTCATCACTGTGACGCTGACCTCCTCATCACTGTGACCCTCACCTCCTCATCACTGTGACCCTCACCTCCCCATCACTGTGACCCTCTCCTCCCCATCACTGTGACCCCCTCCTCATCACTGTGACCCTCACCTCCTCATCACTGTGACCCTCACCTCCCCATCACTGTGACGCTCTCCCCATCACTGTGACCCTCTCCTCCCCATCACGGTGACCCTCAGCTCCTCATCACTGTGACCCTCTCCTCCCCATCACTGTGACCCTCACCTCCTCATCACTGTGACCCTCACCTCCCCATCACTGTGACCCTCACCTCCTCATCACTGTGACGCTCACCTCCCCATCACTGTGACCCTCTCCTCATCACTGTGACCCTCACCTCCTCATCACTGTGACCCTCACCTCCCCATCACTGTGACCCTCTCCTCATCACTGTGACCCCCTCCTCATCACTGTGACACTCACCTCCTCATAACCCTGACCCTCACATCCCCATCTCTGTGACCCCCTCCTCCTCATCATTGTGACCCTCACCTCCTCATCACTGTGACCCCCTCCCCATCACTGTGACCCTCTCCTCCCCATCACGGTGACCCTCAGCTCCTCATCACTGTGACCCTCAGCTCCTCATCACTGTGACCCTCACCTCCCCATCACTGTGACCCTCTCCCCATCACTGTGACCCTCTCCTCCCCATCACGGTGACCCTCAGCTCCTCATCACTGTGACCCTCTCCTCCCCATCACTGTGACCCTCACCTCCTCATCACTGTGACCCTCACCTCCCCATCACTGTGACCCTCACCTCCTCATCACTGTGACCCTCACCTCCCCATCACTGTGACCCTCTCCCTATCACTTTGACCCCCTCCTCATCACTGTGACCATCACCTCCTCATCACTGTGACCCTCACCTCCCCATCACTGTGACCCTCTCCTCCCCATCACTGTGACCCCCTCCTCATCACTGTGACCCTCACCTCCTCATCACTGTGACCCTCACCTCCCCATCACTGTGACTCTCACCTCCTCATCACTGTGACCCTCTCCTCCCCATCACTGTGACTCCCTCCTCATCACTGTGACCCTCACCTCCTCATCACTGTGGCCCTCTCCTCCCCATCACTGTGACCCTCACCTCCTCATCACTGTGACCCTCACCTCCCCATCACTGTGACCCTCTCCCCATCACTGTGACCCTCTCCTCATAACTGTGACCCTCACCTCCTCATCACTGTGAACCCCTCCTCATCACTGTGACACTCACCTGCTCATCACCCTGACCCTCACCTCCCCATCCCTGTGACCCTCACCTCCCCATCACTGTGACCCCCTCCTCCCCATCAGTGTGACCCTCACCTCTGCATCAGTGTGACCCTGACCTCCCCATCACTGTTACCCCCCTCCTCATCACTGTGACCCCCGCCTCATCCCTGTGACCCACTCCTCATCACTGTGTCCCCCTCCTCATCACTGTGACCCTCTCCTCCCCATCACTGTGACCCTCCCCTCCTCACCACTGTGACCCTCTCCTCATCACTGTGACCCTCTACTCATCACTGTGACCCTCTCCTCCCCATCACTGTGACCCTCTCCTCATGACTGTGACCCTCTCCTCCTCATCACTGTGACCCTCACTTCCCCATCACTGTGACCCTCACCTCCCTATCACTGTGACCCTCACCTCCTCATCACTTTGAGCCTCAACTCCTCATCACTGTGACCCCCTCCTCATCACTATGACCCTCACCTCCTCATTACTGTGACCCCCTCCGCATCACTGTGACCATCACCCCCTCATCACTGTGACCCTCAACTCCCCATCACTGTGAACCTCTCCACCCCATCACTGTGACCCTCACCTCCTCATCACTGTGACCCTCACCTCCACATCCCTGTGACCGTCAGCTCCTCATCACTGTGACCCTCACCTCCTCATCACTGTGACCCTCACCTCCCCATCACTGTGACCCTCTCCTCCCCATCACTGTGACCCCCTCCTCATCACTGTGACCCTCACCTCCTCATCACTGTGACCCTCACCTCCCCATCACTGTGACGCTCTCCCCATCACTGTGACCCTCTCCTCCCCATCACGGTGACCCTCAGCTCCTCATCACTGTGACCCTCTCCTCCCCATCACTGTGACCCTCACCTCCTCATCACTGTGACCCTCACCTCCCCATCACTGTGACCCTCACCTCCTCATCACTGTGACGCTCACCTCCCCATCACTGTGACCCTCTCCTCATCACTGTGACCCTCACCTCCTCATCACTGTGACCCTCACCTCCCCATCACTGTGACCCTCTCCTCATCACTGTGACCCCCTCCTCATCACTGTGACACTCACCTCCTCATAACCCTGACCCTCACATCCCCATCTCTGTGACCCCCTCCTCCTCATCATTGTGACCCTCACCTCCTCATCACTGTGACCACCTCCCCATCACTGTGACCCTCTCCTCCCCATCACGGTGACCCTCAGCTCCTCATCACTGTGACCCTCACCTCCCCATCACTGTGACCCTCTCCCCATCACTGTGACCCTCTCCTCCCCATCACGGTGACCCTCAGCTCCTCATCACTGTGACCCTCTCCTCCCCATCACTGTGACCCTCACCTCCTCATCACTGTGACCCTCACCTCCCCATCACTGTGACCCTCACCTCCTCATCACTGTGACCCTCACCTCCCCATCACTGTGACCCTCTCCCTATCACTTTGACCCCCTCCTCATCACTGTGACCCTCACCTCCCCATCACTGTGACCCTCTCCCCATCACTGTGACCCTCTCCTCATAACTGTGACCCTCACCTCCTCATCACTGTGAACCCCTCCTCATCACTGTGACCCTCACCTCCCCATCCCTGTGACCCTCACCTCCCCATCACTGTGACCCCCTCCTCCCCATCAGTGTGACCCTCACCTCTGCATCAGTGTGACCCTCTCCTCATCAGTGTTACCCTCACCTCCTCATCACTGTGACCCTCACCTCCTCATCACTGTTACCCCCTCCTCATCACTGTGACCCCCGCCTCATCCCTGTGACCCACTCCTCATCACTGTGTCCCCCTCCTCATCACTGTGACCCTCTCCTCCCCATCACTGTGACCCTCCCCTCCTCACCACTGTGACCCTCTCCTCATCACTGTGACCCTCTACTCATCACTGTGACCCTCTCCTCCCCATCACTGTGACCCTCTCCTCATGACTGTGACCCTCTCCTCCTCATCACTGTGACCCTCACTTCCCCATCACTGTGACCCTCACCTCCCTATCACTGTCACCCTCACCTCCTCATCACTTTGAGCCTCAACTCCTCATCACTGTGACCCCCTCCTCATCACTATGACCCTCACCTCCTCATTACTGTGACCCCCTCCGCATCACTGTGACCATCACCCCCTCATCACTGTGACCCTCAACTCCCCATCACTGTGAACCTCTCCACCCCATCACTGTGACCCTCACCTCCTCATCACTGTGACCCCCTCCTCATCCCTGTGACCCTCACCTCCTCATCACTGTGACCCTCTCCTCCACATCACTGTGACCCCCTCCTCATCACTGTGACCCTCTCCTCCTCATCACTGTGACCCTCACCTCCCCATCACTGTGACCCTCTCCCGATCTCTGTGACCCCCTCCTCATCACTGTGACCCTGACCTCCTCATCACTGTGACCCCCTCCTCATCACTGTGACCCTCACCTCCTCATCACTGTGACCCTCACCTCCCCATCACTGTGACCCTCTCCTCCCCATCACTGTGACCCCCTCCTCATCACTGTGACCCTCACCTCCTCATCACTGTGACCCTCACCTCCCCATCACTGTGACCCTCTCCCCATCACTGTGACCCTCTCCTCCCCATCACGGTGACCCTCAGCTCCTCATTACTGTGACCCTCTCCTCCCCATCACTGTGACCCTCACCTCCTCATCACTGTGACCCTCACCTCCCCATCACTGTGACCGTCACCTCTTCATCACTGTGACCCTCACCTCCCCATCACTGTGACCCTCTCCTCATCACTGTGACCCTCACCTCCTCATTACTGTGACCCTCACCTCCCCATCACTGTGACCCTCTCCTCATCACTGTGACCCTCACCTCCTCATCACTGTGACCCCCTCCTCATCACTGTGACACTCACCTCCTCATAACCCTGACCCTCACATCCCCATCCCTGTGACCCTCACCTCCCCATCACTGTGACCCTCTCCCCATCACTGTGACCCTCTCCTCCCCATCACGGTGACCCTCAGCTCCTCATCACTGTGACCCTCTCCTCCCCATCACTGTGACCCTCACCTCCACATCACTGTGACCCTCACCTCCCCATCACTGTGACCCTCACCTCCTCATCACTGTGACCCTCACCTCCCCATCACTGTGACCCTCTCCCTATCACTTTGACCCACTCCTCATCACTGTGACCATCACCTCCTCATCACTGTGACCCTCACCTCCCCCATCACTGTGACCCTCTCCTCCCCATCACTGTGACCCTCACCTCCTCATCACTGTGACCCTCACCTCCCCATCACTGTGACCCTCTCCCCATCACTGTGACCCTCTCCTCATAACGGTGACCCTCACCTCCTCATCACTGTGAACCCCTCCTCATCACTGTGACACTCACCTGCTCATCACCCTGACCCTCACCTCCCCATCCCTGTGACCCTCACCTCCCCATCACTGTGACCCCCTCCTCCTCATCACTGTGACCCTCACCTCCTCATCACTGTGAACCCCTCCCCATCAGTGTGACCCTCACCTCCTCATCAGTGTGAACCTCTCCTCATCAGTGTGACCCTCACCTCCTCATCACTGTGACCCTCACCTCCTCATCACTGTTACCCCCTCCTCATCACTGTGACCCTCACCTCCTCATCACTGTGACCCTCAACTCCCAATCCCTGTGACCTTCTCCACATCACTGTGGCCCCCTCCTCATCACTGTGACCCCCGCCTCATCCCTGTGACCCACTCCTCATCACTGTGTCCCCCTCCTCATCACTGTGACCCTCTCCTCCCCATCACTGTGACCCTCCCCTCCTCACCACTGTGACCCTCTCCTCATCACTGTGACCCTCTACTCATAACTGTGACCCTCTCCTCATGACTGTGACCCTCTCCTCCTCATCACTGTGACACTCACTTCCCCATCACTGTGACCCTCACCTCCTCATCACTGTGACCCTCACCTCCCTATCACTGTGACCCTCACCTCCCCATCACTGTGACCCTCACTTCCCCATCACTGTGACCCTCTCCTCCCCATCACTGTGACCCTCACCTCCCCATCACTGTGACCCTCACTTCCCCATCACTGTGACCCTCACCTCCCCATCATTGTGACCGTCAGCTCCTCATCACTGTGACCCTCACCTCCTCATCACTGTGGCCCCCTCCTCATCACTGTGACCCTCACCTCCTCATCAATCTGACCCTCAACTCCTCATCACTGTGACCCACTCCTCATCACTGTGACCCTCACCTCCTCATTACTGTGACCCCCTCCGCATCACTGTGACCATCACCTCCTCATCACTGTGACCCTCAACTCCCCATCACTGTGACCCTCTCCACCCCATCACTGTGACCCTCACCTCCTCATCACTGTGACCCTCACCTCCACATCCCTGTGACCGTCAGCTCCTCATCACTGTGACCCTCACCTCCTCATCACTGTGACCCCCTCCTCATCCCTGTGACCCTCACCTCCTCATCACTGTGACCCTCTCCTCCCCATCACTGTGACCCCCTCCTCATCACTGTGACCCTCTCCTCCTCATCACTGACCCTCACCTCCCCATCACTGTGACCCTCTCCCCATCTCTGTGACCCCCTCCTCATCACTGTGACACTGACCTCCTCATCACTGTGACCCCCTCCTCATCACTGTGACCCTCACCTCCTCATCACTGTGACCCTCTCCTCCCCATCACGGTGACCCTCAGCTCCTCATCACTGTGACCCTCTCCTCCCCATCACTGTGACCCTCACCTCCTCATCACTGTGACCCTCACCTCCCCATCACTGTGACCCTCACCTCCTCATCACTGTGACCCTCACCTCCCCATCACTGTGACCCTCTCCTCATCACTGTGACCCTCACCTCCTCATCACTGTGACCCTCACCTCCCCATCACTGTGACCCTCTCCTCATCACTGTGACACTCACCTCCTCATCACTGTGACCCCCTCCTCATAACTGTGACACTCACCTCCTCATAACCCTGACCCTCACATCCCCATCCCTGTGACCCTCACCTCCCCATCACTGTGACCACCTCCTCCTCATCACTGTGACCCTCACCTCCTCATCACTGTGACCCCCTCCCCATCACTGTGACCCTCTCCTCCCCATCACGGTGACCCTCAGCTCCTCATCACTGTGACCCTCACCTCCCCATCACTGTGACCCTCTCCCCATCACTGTGACCCTCTCCTCCCCATCACGGTGACCCTCAGCTCCTCATCACTGTGACCATCTCCTCCACATCACTGTGACCCTCACCTCATCATCATTGTGACCCTCTCCTCCTCATCACTGTGACCCTCACCTCCCCATCACTGTGACACCCTCCTCATCACTGTGACCCTCACCTCCTCATCACTGTGACCCTCTCCTCCCCATCACTGTGACCCTCACGTCCTCATCACTGTGACCCTCTCCTGCCGATCACTGTGACCCTCACCTCCTCATCACTGTGACCCTCTCCTCCTCATCACTGTGACCCTCACCTCCCCATCACTGTGACCCTCTCCCTATCACTTTGACCCCCTCCTCATCACTGGGACCCTCCCCTCCTCATCACTGTGACCCTCTCCTCCCCATCACTGTGACCCCCTCCTTATCACTGTGACCCTCTCCTCCTCATCACTGTGACCCTCTCCTCCCCATCACTGGGACCCCCTCCTCATCACTGTGACCCTCACCTCCTCATCACTGTGACCCTCACCTCCCCATCACTGTGACACTCAGCTCCTCATCACTGTGACCCTCTCCTCCTCATCACTGTGACCCTCACCTCCCCATCACTGTGACCCTCACCTCCTCATCACTGTGACCCTCTCCCCATCACTGTGACCCCCTCCTCATCACTGTGACCCCCTCCTCCTCATCACTGTGACCCTGACCTGCTCATCACTGTGACCCCCTCCTCATCACTGTGACCCTCACCTCCTCATCACTGTGACCCTCACCTCCCCATCACTGTGACCCTCTCCTCCCCATCACTGTGACCCCCTCCTCATCACTGTGACCCTCACCTCCTCATCACTGTGACCCTCTCCTCCTCATCACTGTGACCCTCACCTCCTCATCACTGTGACCCTCTCCTCCCCATCACTGTGACACTCACGTCCTCATCACTGTGACCCTCTCCTCCCCATCACTGTGGCCCTCACCTCCCCATCACTGTGACCCTCTCCCTATCACTTTGACCTGCTCCTCATCACTGTGACCATCACCTTCTCATCACTGTGACCCTCAGCTCCCCATCACTGTGACCCCCTCCTCATCACTGTGACCCTCACCTCCTCATCACTGTGACCCTCACCTCCCCATCACTGTGACCCTCTCCTCATGACTGTGACACCCTCCTCATCACTGTGACCCTCTCCTCCTCATCACTGTGACCCTCACCTCCCCATCACTGTGACCCTCTCCCCATCACTGTGACCCTCTCCTCCCCATCACTGTGACCCTCACCTCCTCATCACTGTGACCCCCTGCTCATCACTGTGACACTCACCTCCTCATCACTGTGACCCCCTCCCCATCACTGTGACCCTCTCCTCCCCATCGCGGTGACCCTCAGCTCCTCATCACTGTGACCCTCACCTCCCCATCACTGTGACCCTCTCCCCATCACTGTGACCCGCTCCTCCCCATCACGGTGACCCTCAGCTCCTCATCACTGTGACCCTCTCCTCCCCATCACTGTGACCCTCACCTCCTCATCACTGTGACCCTCACCTCCCCATCACTGTGACCCTCACCTCCTCATCACTGTGACCCTCACCTCCCCATCACTGTGACCCTCTCCTCATCACTGTGACCCTCACCTCCTCATCACTGTGACCCTCACCTCCCCATCACTGTGACCCTCTCCTCATCACTGTGACCCTCACCTCCTCATCACTGTGACCCCCTCCTCATCACTGTGACACTCACCTCCTCATAACCCTGACCCTCACATCCCCATCCCTGTGACCCGCACCTCCCCATCACTGTGACCCTCCCCTCCTCATCACTGTGACCCCCTCCCCATCACTGTGACCCTCACCTCCTCATCAGTGTGACCCTCTCCTCATCACTGTGACCCTCACCTCCTCATCACTGTGACCCTCACCTCCTCATCACTGTTACCTCCTCCTCATCACTGTGACCCCCTCCTCATTACTGTGACCCTCACCTCCCCATCACTGTGACCCTCTCCTCCCCATCACTGTGACCCTCACCTCATCATCATTGTGACCCTCTCCTCCTCATCACTGTGACCCTCACCTCCCCATCACTGTGACACCCTCCTCATCACTGTGACCCTCACCTCCTCATCACTGTGACCCTCTCCTCCCCATCACTGTGACCCTCACGTCCTCATCACTGTGACCCTCTCCTCCCCATCACTGTGACCCTCACCTCCTCATCACTGTGACCCTCTCCTCCTCATCACTGTGACCCTCACCTCCCCATCACTGTGACCCTCTCCCTATCACTTTGACCCCCTCCTCATCACTGTGACCATCACCTCCTCATCACTGTGACCCTCACCTCCCCCATCACTGTGACCCTCTCCTCCCCATCACTGTGACCCCCTCCTCATCACTGTGACCCTCACCTCCTCATCACTGTGACCCTCACCTCCCCATCACTGTGACCCTCACCTCCTCATCACTGTGACCCCCTCCTCATCACTGTGACCCTCTCCTCCTCATCACTGTGACACTCACCTCCCCATCACTGTGACCCTCTCCCCATCACTGTGACCCCCTCCTCATCACTGTGACCCTCTCCTCCTCATCACTGTGACCCTCACCTCCTCATCACTGTGACCCTGACCTCCTCATCACTGTGACCCCCTCCTCATCACTGTGACCCTCACCTCCTCATCACTGTGACCCTCACCTCCCCATCACTGTGACCCTCTCCTCCCCATCACTGTGACCCCCTCCTCATCACTGTGACCCTCACCTCCTCATCACTGTGACCCTCTCCTCCTCATCACTGTGACCCTCACCTCCTCATCACTGTGACCCTCTCCTCCCCATCACTGTGACCCTCACGTCCTCATCACTGTGACCCTCTCCTCCCCATCACTGTGACCCTCACCTCCCCATCACTGTGACCCTCTCCCTATCACTTTGACCCCCTCCTCATCACTGTGACCATCACCTTCTCATCACTGTGACCCTCACCTCCCCATCACTGTGACCCTCTCCTCCCCATCACTGTGACCCCCTCCTCATCACTGTGACCCTCTCCTCCTCATCACTGTGACCCTCACCTCCTCATCACTGTGACCCTCTCCTCCCCATCACTGTGACCCTCACGTCCTCATCACTGTGACCCACTCCTCCCCATCACTGTGACCCTCACCGCCCCATCACTGTGACCCTCTCCCTATCACTTTGACCCCCTCCTCATCACTGTGACCATCACCTTCTCATCACTGTGACCCTCACCTCCCCATCACTGTGACCCTCTCCGCCCCATCACTGTGACCCCCTCCTCATCACTGTGACCCTCACCTCCTCATCACTGTGACCCTCACCTCCCCCATCACTGTGACCCTCTCCTCCTCATCACTGTGACCCTCACCTCCTCATCACTGTGACCCTCACCTCCCCATCACTGTGACCCTCTCCTCCCCATCACTGTGACCCTCACCTCCTAATCACTGTGACCCCCTCCTCATCACTGTGACCCTCTCCTCCTCATCACTGTGACCCTCACCTCCCCATCACTGTGACCCTGTCCCGATCACTGTGACACTCTCCTCCCCATCACTGTGACCCTCACCTCCTAATCACTGTGACCCCCTCCTCATCACTGTGACCCTGACCTCCTCATCACTGTGACCCCCTCCTCATCACTGTGACCCTGACCTCCTCATCACTGTGACTCCCTCCTCATCACTGTGACCCTGACCTCCTCATCACTGTGACCCCCTCCTCATCACTGTGACCCTCACCTCCTCATCACTGTGACCATGATCTCCTCATCACTGTGACCCCCTCCTCATCACTGTGACCCTGACCTCCTCATCACTGTGACCCTCACCTCCTCATCACTGTGACCCTCACCTCCCCATCACTGTGACCCTCTCCTCCCCATCACTGTGACACCCTCCTCATCACTGTGACCCTCACCTCCTCATCACTGTGACCCTCACCTCCTCATCACTGTGACTCCCTCCTCATCACTGTGACCCTCACCTCATCACTGTGGCCCTCTCCTCCCCATCACTGTGACCCTCACCTCCTCATCACTGTGACCCTCACCTCCCCATCACTGTGACCCTCTCCTCATAACTGTGACCCTCACCTCCTCATCACTGTGAACGCCTCCTCATCACTGTGACACTCACCTGCTCATCACCCTGACCCTCACCTCCCCATCCCTGTGACCCTCACCTCCTCATCACTGTGACCCCCTCCTCCTCATCACTGTGACCCTCACCTCCCCATGACTGTGACCCCCTCCTCCTCATCACTGTGACCCTCACCTCCTCATCACTGTGACCCCCTCCCCATCACTGTGACCCTCACCTCCTCATCAGTGTGACCCTCAGCTCCTCATCACTGTGACCCTCACCTCCTCATCACTGTTACCCCCCTCCTCATCACTGTGACCCTCACCTCCTCATCACTGTGACCCTCACCTCCTAATCACTGTTACCACCTCCTCATCACTGTGACCCTCACCTCCTCATCACTGTGACCCTCACCTCCTCATCACTGTTACCCCCTCCTCATCACTGTGACCCTCACCTCCTCATCACTGTGACCCTCAACTCCCAATCCCTGTGACCTTCTCCTCATCACTGTGACCCCCTCCTCATCACTGTGACCCTCTCCTCCCCATCACTGTGACCCTCCCCTCCTCACCACTGTGACCCTTTCCTCATCACTGTGACCCTCTCCTCCTCATCACTGTGACCCTCTACTCATCACAGTGACCCTCTCCTCCCCATCACTGTGACCCTCTCCTCATGACTGTGACCCTCTCCTCCTCATCACTGTGACCCTCACTTCCCCATCGCTGTGACCCTCACCTCCTCATCACTCCGACCCTCAACTCCTCATCACTGTGACCCCCTCCTCATCACTGTGACCCTCACCTCCTCATTACTGTGACCCCCTCCGCATCTCTGTGACCATCACCTCCGCATCACTGTGACCCTCAACTCCCCATCACTGTGACCCTTTCCTCCCCATCACTGTGACCCCCTCCTCACTACTGTGACCCTCACCTGCCCATCACTGTGACCATCTCCTCCCCATCACTGTGACCCTCACCTCATCATCATTGTGACCCTCTCCTCCTCATCACTGTGACCCTCACCTCCCCATCACTGTGACACCCTCCTCATCACTGTGACCCTCACCTCCTCATCACTGTGACCCTCTCCTCCCCATCACTGTGACCCTCACGTCCTCATCACTGTGACCCTCTCCTGCCCATCACTGTGACCCTCACCTCCTCATCACTGTGACCCTCTCCTCCTCATCACTGTGACCCTCACCTCCCCATCACTGTGACCCTCTCCCTATCACTTTGACCCCCTCCTCATCACTGGGACCCTCCCCTCCTCATCACTGTGACCCTCTCCTCACCATCACTGTGACCCCCTCCTCATCACTGTGACCCTCACCTCCTTATCACTGTGACCCTCTCCTCCTCATCACTGTGACCCTCTCCTCCCCATCACTGGGACCCCCTCCTCATCACTGTGACCCTCACCTCCTCATCACTGTGACCCTCACCTCCCCATCACTGTGACACTCAGCTCCTCATCACTGTGACCCTCTCCTCCTCATCACTGTGACCCTCACCTCCCCATCACTGTGACCCTCTCCCCATCACTGTGACCCCCTCCTCATCACTGTGACCCCCTCCTCCTCATCACTGTGACCCTCACCTCCTCATCACTGTGACCCTGACCTGCTCATCACTGTGACCCCCTCCTCATCACTGTGACCCTCACCTCCTCATCACTGTGACCCTCACCTCCCCATCACTGTGACCCTCTCCTCCCCATCACTGTGACCCCCTCCTCATCACTGTGACCCTCACCTCCTCATCACTGTGACCCTCTCCTCCTCATCACTGTGACCCTCACCTCCTCATCACTGTGACCCTCTCCTCCCCATCACTGTGACACTCACGTCCTCATCACTGTGACCCTCTCCTCCCCATCACTGTGGCCCTCACCTCCCCATCACTGTGACCCTCTCCCTATCACTTTGACCTGCTCCTCATCACTGTGACCATCACCTTCTCATCACTGTGACCCTCAGCTCCCCATCACTGTGACCCCCTCCTCATCACTGTGACCCTCACCTCCTCATCACTGTGACCCTCACCTCCCCATCACCGTGACCCTCTCCTCATGACTGTGACACCCTCCTCATCACTGTGACCCTCTCCTCCTCATCACTGTGACCCTCTCCCCATCACTGTGACCCTCTCCTCCCCATCACTGTGACCCTCACCTCCTCATCACTGTGACACCCTCCTCATCACTGTGACCCTGACCTCCTCATCACTGTGACCCCCTCCTCATCACTGTGACCCTGACCTCCTCATCACTGTGACCCCCTCCTCATCACTGTGACCCTCACCTCCTCATCACTGTGACCCTCACCTCCCCATCACTGTGACCCTCTCCCCATCACTGTGACCCTCTCCTCATAACTGTGACCCTCACCTCCTCTTCACTGTGAACGCCTCCTCATCACTGTGACACTCACCTGCTCATCACCCTGACCCTCACCTCCCCATCCCTGTGACCCTCACCTCCACATCACTGTGACCCCCGCCTCATCCCTGTGACCCACTCCTCATCACTGTGACCCCCTCCTCATCACTGTGACCCTCACCTCCCCATCACTGTGACACCCTCCTCATCACTGTGACCCTCTCCTCCTCATCACTGTGACCCTCACCTCCTCATCACTGTGACCCTCTCCTCCCCATCACTGTGACCCTCACGTCCTCATCACTGTGACCCACTCCTCCCCATCACTGTGACCCTCACCGCCCCATCACTGTGACCCTCTCCCTATCACTTTGACCCCCTCCTCATCACTGTGACCATCACCTTCTCATCATTGTGACCCTCACCTCCCCATCACTGTGACCCTCTCCGCCCCATCCCTGTGACCCACTCCTCATCACTGTGACCCCCTCCTCATCACTGTGACCCTCTCCTCCCCATCACTGTGACCCTCCCCTCCTCACCACTGTGACCCTCTCCTCATCATTGTGACCCTCTCCTCCTCATCACTGTGACCCTCTACTCATCACTGTGACCCTCTCCTCCCCATCACTGTGACCCTCTCCTCATGACTGTGACCCTCTCCTCCTCATCACTGTGACCCTCACTTCCCCATCACTGTGACCCTCACCTCCTCATCACTCTGACCCTCAACTCCTCATCACAGTGACCCCCTCCTCATCACTGTGACCCTCACCTCCTCATTACTGTGACCCCCTCCGCATCTCTGTGACCATCACCTCCGCATCACTGTGACCCTCAACTCCCCATCACTGTGACCCTTTCCTCCCCATCACTGTGACCCTCACCTCCTCATCACTGTGACCCTCACCTCCACATCACTGTGACCGTCAGCTCCTCATCACTGTGACCCTCACCTCCTCATCACTGTGACCCCCTCCTCATCCCTGTGACCCTCACCTCCTCATCACTGTGACCCTCTCCTCCCCATCACTGTGACCCCCTCCTCATCACTGTGACCCTCACCTCATCACTGAGACCCTCTCCTCCTCATCACTGTGACCCTCACCTCCCCATCACTGTGTCCCTCTCCCCATCACTGTGACCCCCTCCTCATCACTGTGACCCTGACCTCCTCATCACTGTGACCCCCTCCTCATCACTGTGACCCTCACCTACTCATCACTGTGACCCTCACCTCCCCATCACTGTGACCCTCTCCCCATCACTGTGACCCCCTCCTCATCACTGTGACCCTGACCTCCTCATCACTGTGACCCCCTCCTCATCACTGTGACCCTCACCTCCTCATCACTGTGACCCTCACGTCCTCATCACTGTGACCCTCTCCTGCCCATCACTGTGACCCTCACCTCCTCATCACTGTGACCCTCTCCTCCTCATCACTGTGACCCTCACCTCCCCATCACTGTGACCCTCTCCCTATCACTTTGACCCCCTCCTCATCACTGGGACCCTCCCCTCCTCATCACTGTGACCCTCTCCTCCCCATCACTGTGACCCCCTCCTCATCACTGTGACCCTCACCTCCTTATCACTGTGACCCTCTCCTCCTCATCACTGTGACCCTCTCCTCCCCATCACTGGGACCCCCTCCTCATCACTGTGACCCTCACCTCCTCATCACTGTGACCCTCACCTCCCCATCACTGTGACACTCACCTCCTCATCACTGTGACCCTCTCCTCCTCATCACTGTGACCCTCACCTCCCCATCACTGTGAACCTCTCCCCATCACTGTGACCCCCTCCTCATCACTGTGACCCTCACCTCCCCATCACTGTGACCCTCTCCCCATCACTGTGACCCCCTCCTCATCACTGTGACCCTGACCTCCTCATCACTGTGACCCCCTCCTCATCACTGTGACCCTGACCTCCTCATCACTGTGACCCCCTCCTCATCACTGTGACCCTCACCTCCTCATCACTGTGACCCTCACCTCCCCATCACTGTGACCCTCTCCCCATCACTGTGACCCTCTCCTCATAACTGTGACCCTCACCTCCACATCACTGTGACCCCCGCCTCATCCCTGTGACCCACTCCTCATCACTGTGACCCCCTCCTCATCACTGTGACCCTCTCCTCCCCATCACTGTGACCCTCCCCTCCTCACCACTGTGACCCTCTCCTCATCATTGTGACCCTCTCCTCCTCATCACTGTGACCCTCTACTCATCACTGTGACCCTCTCCTCCCCATCACTGTGACCCTCTCCTCATGACTGTGACCCTCTCCTCCTCATCACTGTGACCCTCACTTCCCCATCACTGTGACCCTCACCTCCTCATCACTCTGACCCTCAACTCCTCATCACTGTGACCCCCTCCTCATCACTGTGACCCTCACCTCCTCATTACTGTGACCCCCTCCGCATCTCTGTGACCATCACCTCCGCATCACTGTGACCCTCAACTCCCCATCACTGTGACCCTTTCCTCCCCATCACTGTGACCCTCACCTCCTCATCACTGTGACCCTCACCTCCACATCACTGTGACCGTCAGCTCCTCATCACTGTGACCCTCACCTCCTCATCACTGTGACCCCCTCCTCATCCCTGTGACCCTCACCTCCTCATCACTGTGACCCTCTCCTCCCCATCACTGTGACCCCCTCCTCATCACTGTGACCCTCACCTCATCACTGAGACCCTCTCCTCCTCATCACTGTGACCCTCACCTCCCCATCACTGTGTCCCTCTCCCCATCACTGTGACCCCCTCCTCATCACTGTGACCCTGACCTCCTCATCACTGTGACCCCCTCCTCATCACTGTGACCCTCACCTACTCATCACTGTGACCCTCACCTCCCCATCACTGTGACCCTCTCCCCATCACTGTGACCCCCTCCTCATCACTGTGACCCTGACCTCCTCATCACTGTGACCCCCTCCTCATCACTGTGACCCTCACCTCCTCATCACTGTGACCCTCACGTCCTCATCACTGTGACCCTCTCCTGCCCATCACTGTGACCCTCACCTCCTCATCACTGTGACCCTCTCCTCCTCATCACTGTGACCCTCACCTCCCCATCACTGTGACCCTCTCCCTATCACTTTGACCCCCTCCTCATCACTGGGACCCTCCCCTCCTCATCACTGTGACCCTCTCCTCCCCATCACTGTGACCCCCTCCTCATCACTGTGACCCTCACCTCCTTATCACTGTGACCCTCTCCTCCTCATCACTGTGACCCTCTCCTCCCCATCACTGGGACCCCCTCCTCATCACTGTGACCCTCACCTCCTCATCACTGTGACCCTCACCTCCCCATCACTGTGACACTCACCTCCTCATCACTGTGACCCTCTCCTCCTCATCACTGTGACCCTCACCTCCCCATCACTGTGACCCTCTCCCCATCACTGTGACCCCCTCCTCATCACTGTGACCCTCACCTCCCCATCACTGTGACCCTCTCCCCATCACTGTGACCCCCTCCTCATCACTGTGACCCTCACCTCCCCATCACTGTGACCCTCTCCCCATCACTGTGACCCCCTCCTCATCACTGTGACCCCCTCCTCCTCATCACTGTGACCCTCACCTCCTCATCACTGTGACCCTGACCTGCTCATCACTGTGACCCCCTCCTCATCACTGTGACCCTCACCTCCTCATCACTGTGACCCTCACCTCCCCATCACTGTGACCCTCTCCTCCCCATCACTGTGACCCCCTCCTCATCACTGTGACCCTCACCTCCTCATCACTGTGACCCTCTCCTCCTCATCACTGTGACCCTCACCTCCTCATCACTGTGACCCTCTCCTCCCCATCACTGTGACCCTCACGTCCTCATCACTGTGACCCTCTCCTCCCCATCACTGTGGCCCTCACCTCCCCATCACTGTGACCCTCTCCCTATCACTTTGACCCGCTCCTCATCACTGTGACCATCACCTTCTCATCACTGTGACCCTCAGCTCCCCATCACTGTGACCCCCTCCTCATCACTGTGACCCTCACCTCCTCATCACTGTGACCCTCACCTCCCCATCACTGTGACCCTCTCCTCATCACTGTGACACCCTCCTCATCACTGTGACCCTCTCCTCCTCATCACTGTGACCCTCACCTCCCCATCACTGTGACCCTCTCCCCATCACTGTGACCCTCTCCTCCCCATCACTGTGACCCTCACCTCCTCATCACTGTGACCCTGACTTCCTCATCACTGTGACCCCCTCCTCATCACTGTGACCCTGACCTCCTCATCACTGTGACCCCCTCCTCATCACTGTGACCCTGACCTCCTCATCACTGTGACCCCCTCCTCATCACTGTGACCCTCACCTCCTCATCACTGTGACCCTCACCTCCCCATCACTGTGACCCTCTCCCCATCACTGTGACCCTCTCCTCATAACTGTGACCCTCACCTCCACATCACTGTGACCCCCGCCTCATCCCTGTGACCCACTCCTCATCACTGTGACCCCCTCCTCATCACTGTGACCCTCTCCTCCCCATCACTGTGACCCTCCCCTCCTCACCACTGTGACCCTCTCCTCATCATTGTGACCCTCTCCTCCTCATCACTGTGACCCTCTACTCATCACTGTGACCCTCTCCTCCCCATCACTGTGACCCTCTCCTCATGACTGTGACCCTCTCCTCCTCATCACTGTGACCCTCACTTCCCCATCACTGTGACCCTCACCTCCTCATCACTCTGACCCTCAACTCCTCATCACTGTGACCCCCCTCCTCATCACTGTGACCCTCACCTCCTCATTACTGTGACCCCCTCCGCATCTCTGTGACCATCACCTCCGCATCACTGTGACCCTCAACTCCCCATCACTGTGACCCTTTCCTCCCCATCACTGTGACCCTCACCTCCTCATCACTGTGACCCTCACCTCCACATCACTGTGACCGTCAGCTCCTCATCACTGTGACCCTCACCTCCTCATCACTGTGACCCCCTCCTCATCCCTGTGACCCTCACCTCCTCATCACTGTGACCCTCTCCTCCCCATCACTGTGACCCCCTCCTCATCACTGTGACCCTCACCTCATCACTGAGACCCTCTCCTCCTCATCACTGTGACCCTCACCTCCCCATCACTGTGTCCCTCTCCCCATCACTGTGACCCCCTCCTCATCACTGTGACCCTGACCTCCTCATCACTGTGACCCCCTCCTCATCACTGTGACCCTCACCTACTCATCACTGTGACCCTCACCTCCCCATCACTGTGACCCTCTCCCCATCACTGTGACCCCCTCCTCATCACTGTGACCCTGACCTCCTCATCACTGTGACCCCCTCCTCATCACTGTGACCCTCACCTCCTCATCACTGTGACACTCAACTCCCCATCACTGTGACCCCCTCCTCATCACTGTGACCCTGACCTCCTCATCACTGTGACCCCCTCCTCATCACTGTGACCCTCACCTCCGCATCACTGTGACCCTCTCCTCCCCATCACTGTGACCCCCTCCTCATCACTGTGACCCTCACCTCCTCATCACTGTGACCCTCACCTCCCCATCACTGTGACCCTCAGCTCCTCATCACTGTGACCCTCTCCTCCTCATCACTGTGACCCTCACCTCCTTATCACTGTGACCCCCTCCTCATCACTGTGACCCTCACCTCCTCATCACTGTGACCCTCACCTCCTCATCACTGTGACCCTCACCTCCCCATCACTGTGACCCTCTCCCCATCACTGTGACCCTCTCCTCATCACTGTGACACTCACCTCCTCATCACTGTGACCCCCTCCTCATCACTGTGACACTCACCTCCTCATAACCCTGACCCTCACCTCCCCATCCCTGTGACCCTCACCTCCTCATCACTGTGACCCCCTCCCCATCACTGTGACCCTCACCTCCTCATCACTGTGACCCCCTCCTCCTCATCACAGTGACCCTCACCTCCTCATCACTGTGACCCCCTCCCCATCACTGTGACCCTCACCTCCTCATCAGTGTGAACCTCTCCTCATCACTGTGACCCTCACCTCCTCATCACTGTTACCTCCTCCTCATCACTGTGACCCTCACCCCCTCATCACTGTGACCCTCACCTCCCCATCCCTGTGACCCACTCCTCATCACTGTGACCCCCTCCTCATCACTGTGACCCTCTCCTCCTCACCACTGTGACTCTCTCCTCCCATCACTGTGACCCTCCCCTCCTCACCACTGTGACCCTCTCCACATCACTGTGACCCTCACATCCTCATCACTGTGACCCTCTCCTCATCACTGTGACCCTCTCCTCCCCATCACTGTGACCCTCTCCTCATCACTGTGACCCTCTCCTCCTCATCACTGTGACCCTCTCCTCCCCATCACTGTGACCCTCACCTCCCCATCACTGTGACCCTCTCCTCATCACTGTGACCCTCACCTCCTCATCACTGTGACCCTCACCTCCCCATCACTGTGACCCTCTCCTCATCACTGTGACCCTCACCTCCTCATCACTGTGACCCCCTCCTCATCACTGTGACACTCACCTCGTCATAACCCTGACCCTCACATCCCCATCCCTGTGACCCGCACCTCCCCATCACTGTGACCCTCCCCTCCTCATCACTGTGACCCCCTCCCCATCACTGTGACCCTCACCTCCTCATCAGTGTGACCCTCTCCTCATCACTGTGACCCTCACCTCCTCATCACTGTGACCCTCACCTCCTCATCACTGTTACCTCCTCCTTATCACTGTGACCCCCTCCTCATTACTGTGACCCTCACCTCCCCATCACAGTGACCCTCTCCTCCCCATCACTGTGACCCTCACCTCATCATCATTGTGACCCTCTCCTCCTCATCACTGTGACCCTCACCTCCCCATCACTGTGACACCCTCCTCATCACTGTGACCCTCACCTCCTCATCACTGTGACCCTCTCCTCCCCATCACTGTGACCCTCACGTCCTCATCACTGTGACCCTCTCCTCCCCATCACTGTGACCCTCACCTCCTCATCACTGTGACCCTCTCCTCCTCATCACTGTGACCCTCACCTCCCCATCACTGTGACCCTCTCCCTATCACTTTGACCCCCTCCTCATCACTGTGACCATCACCTCCTCATCACTGTGACCCTCACCTCCCCCATCACTGTGACCCTCTCCTCCCCATCACTGTGACCCCCTCCTCATCACTGTGACCCTCACCTCCTCATCACTGTGACCCTCACCTCCCCATCACTGTGACCCTCACCTCCTCATCACTGTGACCCCCTCCTCATCACTGTGACCCTCTCCTCCTCATCACTGTGACACTCACCTCCCCATCACTGTGACCCTCTCCCCATCACTGTGACCCCCTCCTCATCACTGTGACGCCCTCCTCCTCATCACTGTGACCCTCACCTCCTCATCACTGTGACCCTGACCTCCTCATCACTGTGACCCCCTCCTCATCACTGTGACCCTCACCTCCTCATCACTGTGACCCTCACCTCCCCATCACTGTGACCCTCTCCTCCCCATCACTGTGACCCCCTCCTCATCACTGTGACCCTCACCTCCTCATCACTGTGACCCTCTCCTCCTCATCACTGTGACCCTCACCTCCTCATCACTGTGACCCTCTCCTCCCCATCACTGTGACCCTCACGTCCTCATCACTGTGACCTTCTCCTCCCAATCACTGTGACCCTCACCTCCCCATCACTGTGACCGTCTCCCTATCACTTTGACCCCCTCCTCATCACTGTGACCATCACCTTCTCATCACTGTGTCCCTCACCTCCCCATCACTGTGACCCTCTCCTCCCCATCACTGTGACCCCCTCCTCATCACTGTGACCCTCTCCTCCTCATCACTGTGACCCTCACCTCCTCATCACTGTGACCCTCTCCTCCCCATCACTGTGACCCTCACGTCCTCATCATTGTGACCCTCTCCTCCCCATCACTGTGACCCTCACCGCCCCATCACTGTGACCCTCTCCGCCCCATCACTGTGACCCCCTCCTCATCACTGTGACCCTCACCTCCTCATCACTGTGACCCTCACCTCCCCCATCACTGTGACCCTCTCCTCCTCATCACTGTGACCCTCACCTCCTCATCACTGTGACCCTCACCTCCCCCATCACTGTGACCCTCTCCTCCCCATCACTGTGACCCTCACCTCCTAATCACTGTGACCCCCTCCTCATCACTGTGACCCTCTCCTCCTCATC
The DNA here is from genome assembly GCF_048418815.1 of Hemitrygon akajei. NCBI lineage: Eukaryota > Metazoa > Chordata > Chondrichthyes > Myliobatiformes > Dasyatidae > Hemitrygon > Hemitrygon akajei. Next base: position 102,305,847 of record NC_133134.1, on the reverse strand, counting down.
ACTGTGACCCTCACCTCCCCATCACTGTGACCCTGTCCCGATCACTGTGACACTCTCCTCCCCATCACTGTGACCCTCACCTCCTCATCACTGTGACCCTGACCTACTCATCACTGTGACCCCCTCCTCATCACTGTGACCCTGACCTCCTCATCACTGTGACTCCCTCCTCATCACTGTGACCCTGACCTCCTCATCACTGTGACCCCCTCCTCATCACTGTGACCCTCACATCCTCATCACTGTGACCATGATCTCCTCATCACTGTGACCCCCTCCTCATCACTGTGACCCTGACCTCCTCATCACTGTGACCCTCACCTCCTCATCACTGTGACCCTCACCTCCCCATCACTGTGACCCTCTCCTCCCCATCACTGTGACACCCTCCTCATCACTGTGACCCTCACCTCCTCATCACTGTGACCCTCTCCTCCTCATCACTGTGACCCTCACCTCCTCATCACTGTGACTCCCTCTTCATCACTGTGACCCTCACCTCATCACTGTGGCCCTCTCCTCCCCATCACTGTGACCCTCACCTCCTCATCACTGTGACCCTCACCTCCCCATCACTGTGACCCTCTCCTCATAACTGTGACCCTCACCTCCTCATCACTGTGAACGCCTCCTCATCACTGTGACACTCACCTGCTCCTCACCCTGACCCTCACCTCCCCATCCCTGTGACCCTCACCTCCCCATGACTGTGACCCCCTCCTCCTCATCTCTGTGACCCTCACCTCCTCATCACTGTGACCCCCTCCCCATCACTGTGACCCTCACCTCCTCATCAGTGTGACCCTCTCCTCATCAGTGTGACCCTCAGCTCCTCATCACTGTGACCCTCACCTCCTCATCACTGTTACCCCCTCCTCATCATTGTGACCCTCACCTCCTCATCACTGTGACCCTCACCTAATCAATGTTACCCCCTCCTCATCACTGTGACCCTCACCTCCTCATCACTGTGACCCTCACCTCCTCATCACTGTTACCCCCCTCCTCATCACTGTGACCCTCACCTCCTCATCACTGTGACCCTCAACTCCCAATCCCTGTGACCTTCTCCTCATCACTGTGACCCCCTCCTCATCACTGTGACCCTCTCCTCCCCATCACTGTGACCCTCCCCTCCTCACCACTGTGACCCTTTCCTCATCACTGTGACCCTCTCCTCCTCATCACTGTGACCCTCTACTCATCACTGTGACCCTCTCCTCCCCATCACTGTGACGCTCTCCTCCCCATCACTGTGACCCTCTCCTCATGACTGTGACCCTCTACTCCTCATCACTGTGACCCTCACTTCCCCATCGCTGTGACCCTCACCTCCTCATCACTCTGACCCTCAACTCCTCATCACTGTGACCCCCTCCTCATCACTGTGACCCTCTCCTGCCCATCACTGTGACCCTCACCTCCTCATCACTGTGACCCTCTCCTCCTCATCACTGTGACCCTCACATCCCCATCACTGTGACCCTCTCCCTATCACTTTGACCCCCTCCTCATCACTGGGACCCTCCCCTCCTCATCACTGTGACCCTCTCCTCCCTATCACTGTGACCCCCTCCTCATCACTGTGACCCTCACCTCCTTATCACTGTGACCCTCTCCTCCTCATCACTGTGACCCTCTCCTCCCCATCACTGGGACCCCCTCCTCATCACTGTGACCCTCACCTCCTCATCACTGTGACCCTCACCTCCCCATCACTGTGACACTCAGCTCCTCATCACTGTGACCCTCTCCTCCTCATCACTGTGACCCTCACCTCCCCATCACTGTGACCCTCTCCCCATCACTGTGACCCCCTCCTCATCACTGTGACCCCCTCCTCCTCATCACTGTGACCCTCACCTCCTCATCACTGTGACCCTGACCTGCTTATCACTGTGACCCCCTCCTCATCACTGTGACCCTCACCTCCTCATCACTGTGACCCTCACCTCCCCATCACTGTGACCCTCTCCTCCCCATCACTGTGACCCCCTCCTCATCACTGTGACCCTCACCTCCTCATCACTGTGACCCTCTCCTCCTCATCACTGTGACCCTCACCTCCTCATCACTGTGACCCTCTCCTCCCCATCACTGTGACCCTCACGTCCTCATCACTGTGACCCTCTCCTCCCCATCACTGTGGCCCTCACCTCCCCATCACTGTGACCCTCTCCCTATCACTTTGACCCGCTCCTCATCACTGTGACCATCACCTTCTCATCACTGTGACCCTCAGCTCCCCATCACTGTGACCCCCTCCTCATCACTGTGACCCTCACCTCATCACTGTGACCCTCACCTCCCCATCACTGTGACCCTCTCCTCATCACTGTGACACCCTCCTCATCACTGTGACCCTCTCCTCCTCATCACTGTGACCCTCACCTCCCCATCACTGTGACCCTCTCCCCATCACTGTGACCCTCTCCTCCCCATCACTGTGACCCTCACCTCCTCATCACTGTGACCCTGACTTCCTCATCACTGTGACCCCCTCCTCATCACTGTGACCCTGACCTCCTCATCACTGTGACCCCCTCCTCATCACTGTGACCCTGACCTCCTCATCACTGTGACCCCCTCCTCATCACTGTGACCCTCACCTCCTCATCACTGTGACCCTCACCTCCCCATCACTGTGACCCTCTCCCCATCACTGTGACCCTCTCCTCATAACTGTGACCCTCACCTCCTCTTCACTGTGAACGCCTCCTCATCACTGTGACACTCACCTGCTCATCACCCTGCCCCTCACCTCCCCATCCCTGTGACCCTCACCTCCACATCACTGTGACCCCCGCCTCATCCCTGTGACCCACTCCTCATCACAGTGACCCCCTCCTCATCACTGTGACCCTCTCCTCCCCATCACTGTGACCCTCCCCTCCTCACCACTGGGACCCTCTCCTCATCATTGTGACCCTCTCCTCCTCATCACTGTGACCCTCTACTCATCACTGTGACCCTCTCCTCCCCATCACTGTGACCCTCTCCTCATGACTGTGACCCTCTCCTCCTCATCACTGTGACCCTCACTTCCCCATCACTGTGACCCTCACCTCCTCATCACTCTGACCCTCAACTCCTCATCACTGTGACCCCCTCCTCATCACTGTGACCCTCACCTCCTCATTACTGTGACCCCTCCGCATCTCTGTGACCATCACCTCCGCATCACTGTGACCCTCAACTCCCCATCACTGTGACCCTTTCCTCCCCATCACTGTGACCCTCACCTCCTCATCACTGTGACCCTCACCTCCACATCACTGTGACCGTCAGCTCCTCATCACTGTGACCCTCACCTCCTCATCACTGTGACCCCCTCCTCATCCCTGTGACCCTCACCTCCTCATCACTGTGACCCTCTCCTCCCCATCACTGTGACCCCCTCCTCATCACTGTGACCCTCACCTCATCACTGAGACCCTCTCCTCCTCATCACTGTGACCCTCACCTCCCCATCACTGTGTCCCTCTCCCCATCACTGTGACCCCCTCCTCATCACTGTGACCCTGACCTCCTCATCACTGTGACCCCCTCCTCATCACTGTGACCCTCACCTACTCATCACTGTGACCCTCACCTCCCCATCACTGTGACCCTCTCCCCATCACTGTGACCCCCTCCTCATCACTGTGACCCTGACCTCCTCATCACTGTGACCCCCTCCTCATCACTGTGACCCTCACCTCCTCATCACTGTGACACTCAACTCCCCATCTCTGTGACCCCCTCCTCATCACTGTGACCCTGACCTCCTCATCACTGTGACCCCCTCCTCATCACTGTGACCCTCACCTCCCCATCACTGTGACCCTCTCCTCCCCATCACTGTGACCCCCTCCTCATCACTGTGACCCTCACCTCCTCATCACTGTGACCCTCACCTCCCCATCACTGTGACCCTCAGCTCCTCATCACTGTGACCCTCTCCTCCTCATCACTGTGACCCTCACCTCCTTATCACTGTGACCCCCTCCTCATCACTGTGACCCTCACCTCCTCATCACTGTGACCCTCTCCTCCCCATCACTGTGACCCTCACCTCCTCATCACTGTGACCCTCACCTCCCCATCACTGTGACCCTCTCCCCATCACTGTGACCCTCTCCTCATCACTGTGACACTCACCTCCTCATCACTGTGACCCCCTCCTCATCACTGTGACACTCACCTCCTCATAACCCTGACCCTCACCTCCCCATCCCTGTGACCCTCACCTCCTCATCACTGTCACCCCCCTCCCCATCACTGTGACCCTCACCTCCTCATCACTGTGACCCCCTCCTCCTCATCACAGTGACCCTCACCTCCTCATCACTGTGACCCCCTCCCCATCACTGTGACCCTCACCTCCTCATCAGTGAACCTCTCCTCATCACTGTGACCCTCACCTCCTCATCACTGTTACCTCCTCCTCATCACTGTGACCCTCACCCCCTCATCACTGTGACCCTCACCTCCCCATCCCTGTGACCCACTCCTCATCACTGTGACCCCCTCCTCATCACTGTGACCCTCTCCTCCTCACCACTGTGACTCTCTCCTCCCATCACTGTGACCCTCCCCTCCTCACCACTGTGACCCTCTCCACATCACTGTGACACTCTCCTCCTCATCACTGTGACCCTCTCCTCATCACTGTGACCCTCTCCTCCCCATCACTGTGACCCTCTCCTCATCACTGTGACCCTCTCCTCCTCATCACTGTGACCCTCACTTCCCCATCACCGTGACCCTCACCTCCCCATCACCTTGACCCTCACCTCCTCATCACTGTGACCCTCACCTCCTGATCACTGTGACCCTCACCTCCCCATCACTGTGACCCTCACTTCCCCATCACTGTGTGCCCCTCCTAATCACTGTGACCCTCACCTCCCCATCACTGTGACCCTCACCTACCCATCACTGTGACCCTCTCCTCCCCATCACTGTGACCCTCTCCTCATCACTGTGACCCTCTCCTCCACATCACTGTGACCCTCACTTCCCCAAGACCGTGACCCTCACCTCCTCATCACCGTGACCCTCACCTCCCCATCACTGTGACCCTCACCTCCCCATCACTGTGACCCTCACTTCCCCATCACTGTGACCCTCACCTCCCCATCACTGTGACCCTCACTTCCCCATCACTGTGACCCTCACCTCCCCATCACTGTGACCCTCACCTCCTCATCACTGTGACCCTCACTTCCCCATCACCGTGACCCTCTCCTCCCCATTACTGTGACCCTCACCTCCCCATCACTGTGACCCTCACTTCCCCATCACTGTGACCCTCACCTCTCTATCACTGTGACCCTCACCTCCCCATCACAGTGACCCTCACCTCCCCATCACTGTGACCCTCTCCCCATCACTGTGACCCTCTCCCCATCACTGTGACCCTCTCCTCCCCATCACTGTGACCCTCTGCTCATCACTGTGACCCTCACCTCCCCATCACTGTGACCCTCTCCCCATCACTGTGACCCTCTCCTCCCCATCACTGTGACCCTCTCCCCATCACTGTGACCCTCTCCTCCCCATCACTGTGACCCTCTGCTCATCACTGTGACCCTCACTTCCCCATCACTGTGACCCTCACCTCTCTATCACTGTGACCCTCACCTCCCCATCACAGTGACCCTCACCTCCCCATCACTGTGACCCTCTCCCCATCACTGTGACCCTCTCCTCCTCATCACTGTGACCCTGAACTCCCCATCACTGTGACCCCCTCCTCATCACTGTGACCGTGACCTGCTCATCACTGTGACCCCCTCCTCATCACTGTGACCCTCACCTCCTCATCACTGTGACCCTCACCTCCCCATCACTGTGACCCTCTCCTCCCCATCACTGTGACCCCCTCCTCATCACTGTGACCCTCACCTCCTCATCACTGTGACCCTCTCCTCCTCATCACTGTGACCCTCACCTCCTCATCACTGTGACCCTCTCCTCCCCATCACTGTGACCCTCACGTCCTCATCACTGTGACCCTCTCCTCCCCATCACTGTGGCCCTCACCTCCCCATCACTGTGACCCTCTCCCTATCACTTTGACCCGCTCCTCATCACTGTGACCATCACCTTCTCATCACTGTGACCCTCAGCTCCCCATCACTGTGACCCCCTCCTCATCACTGTGACCCTCACCTCATCACTGTGACCCTCACCTCCCCATCACTGTGAACCTCTCCTCATCACTGTGACACCCTCCTCATCACTGTGACCCTCTCCTCCTCATCACTGTGACCCTCACCTCCCCATCACTGTGACCCTCTCCCCATCACTGTGACCCTCTCCTCCCCATCACTGTGACCCTCACCTCCTCATCACTGTGACCCTGACTTCCTCATCACTGTGACCCCCTCCTCATCACTGTGACCCTGACCTCCTCATCACTGTGACCCCCTCCTCATCACTGTGACCCTGACCTCCTCATCACTGTGACCCCCTCCTCATCACTGTGACACTCACCTCCTCATCACTGTGACCCTCACCTCCCCATCACTGTGACCCTCTCCCCATCACTGTGACCCTCTCCTCATAACTGTGACCCTCACCTCCTCTTCACTGTGAACGCCTCCTCAGCACTGTGACACTCACCTGCTCATCACCCTGACCCTCACCTCCCCATCCCTGTGACCCTCACCTCCACATCACTGTGACCCCCGCCTCATCCCTGTGACCCACTCCTCATCACAGTGACCCCCTCCTCATCACTGTGACCCTCACCTCCCCATCACTGTGACCCTCTCCTCCCCATCACTGTGACCCCCTCCTCATCACTGTGACCCTCACCTCCTCATCACTGTGACCCTCACCTCCCCATCACTGTGACCCTCAGCTCCTCATCACTGTGACCCTCTCCTCCTCATCACTGTGACCCTCACCTCCTTATCACTGTGACCCCCTCCTCATCACTGTGACCCTCACCTCCTCATCACTGTGACCCTCTCCTCCCCATCACTGTGACCCTCACCTCCTCATCACTGTGACCCTCACCTCCCCATCACTGTGACCCTCTCCCCATCACTGTGACCCTCTCCTCATCACTGTGACACTCACCTCCTCATCACTGTGACCCCCTCCTCATCACTGTGACACTCACCTCCTCATAACCCTGACCCTCACCTCCCCATCCCTGTGACCCTCACCTCCTCATCACTGTCACCCCCCTCCCCATCACTGTGACCCTCACCTCCTCATCACTGTGACCCCCTCCTCCTCATCACAGTGACCCTCACCTCCTCATCACTGTGACCCCCTCCCCATCACTGTGACCCTCACCTCCTCATCAGTGTGAACCTCTCCTCATCACTGTGACCCTCACCTCCTCATCACTGTTACCTCCTCCTCATCACTGTGACCCTCACCCCCTCATCACTGTGACCCTCACCTCCCCATCCCTGTGACCCACTCCTCATCACTGTGACCCCCTCCTCATCACTGTGACCCTCTCCTCCTCACCACTGTGACTCTCTCCTCCCATCACTGTGACCCTCCCCTCCTCACCACTGTGACCCTCTCCACATCACTGTGACCCTCTCCTCCTCATCACTGTGACCCTCTCCTCATCACTGTGACCCTCTCCTCCCCATCACTGTGACCCTCTCCTCATCACTGTGACCCTCTCCTCCTCATCACTGTGACCCTCACTTCCCCATCACCGTGACCCTCACCTCCCCATCACCTTGACCCTCACCTCCTCATCACTGTGACCCTCACCTCCTGATCACTGTGACCCTCACCTCCCCATCACTGTGACCCTCACTTCCCCATCACTGTGTGCCCCTCCTAATCACTGTGACCCTCACCTCCCCATCACTGTGACCCTCACCTACCCATCACTGTGACCCTCTCCTCCCCATCACTGTGACCCTCTCCTCATCACTGTGACCCTCTCCTCCACATCACTGTGACCCTCACTTCCCCAAGACCGTGACCCTCACCTCCTCATCACCGTGACCCTCACCTCCCCATCACTGTGACCCTCACCTCCCCATCACTGTGACCCTCACTTCCCCATCACTGTGACCCTCACCTCCCCATCACTGTGACCCTCACTTCCCCATCACTGTGACCCTCACCTCCCCATCACTGTGACCCTCACCTCCTCATCACTGTGACCCTCACTTCCCCATCACCGTGACCCTCTCCTCCCCATTACTGTGACCCTCACCTCCCCATCACTGTGACCCTCACTTCCCCATCACTGTGACCCTCACCTCTCTATCACTGTGACCCTCACCTCCCCATCACAGTGACCCTCACCTCCCCATCACTGTGACCCTCTCCCCATCACTGTGACCCTCTCCTCCCCATCACTGTGACCCTCTGCTCATCACTGTGACCCTCACCTCCCCATCACTGTGACCCTCTCCCCATCACTGTGACCCTCTCCTCCCCATCACTGTGACCCTCTCCCCATCACTGTGACCCTCTCCTCCCCATCACTGTGACCCTCTGCTCATCACTGTGACCCTCACTTCCCCATCACTGTGACCCTCACCTCTCTATCACTGTGACCCTCACCTCCCCATCACAGTGACCCTCACCTCCCCATCACTGTGACCCTCTCCCCATCACTGTGACCCTCTCCTCCCCATCACTGTGACCCTCTGCTCATCACTGTGACCCTCACCTCCCCATCACTGTGACCCTGACCTCCCCATCACTGTGACCCTCACCTCCTCATCACTGTGACCCCCTCCTCATCACTGTGACCCTGAACTCCCCATCACTGTGACCCCCTCCTCATCACTGTGACCCCCTCCTCCTCATCACTGTGACCCTCACCTCCTCATCACTGTGACCCTGACCTGCTCATCACTGTGACCCCCTCCTCATCACTGTGACCCTCACCTCCTCATCACTGTGACCCTCACCTCCCCATCACTGTGACCCTCTCCTCCCCATCACTGTGACCCCCTCCTCATCACTGTGACCCTCACCTCCTCATCACTGTGACCCTCTCCTCCTCATCACTGTGACCCTCACCTCCTCATCACTGTGACCCTCTCCTCCCCATCACTGTGACCCTCACGTCCTCATCACTGTGACCCTCTCCTCCCCATCACTGTGGCCCTCACCTCCCCATCACTGTGACCCTCTCCCTATCACTTTGACCCGCTCCTCATCACTGTGACCATCACCTTCTCATCACTGTGACCCTCAGCTCCCCATCACTGTGACCCCCTCCTCATCACTGTGACCCTCACCTCATCACTGTGACCCTCACCTCCCCATCACTGTGAACCTCTCCTCATCACTGTGACACCCTCCTCATCACTGTGACCCTCTCCTCCTCATCACTGTGACCCTCACCTCCCCATCACTGTGACCCTCTCCCCATCACTGTGACCCTCTCCTCCCCATCACTGTGACCCTCACCTCCTCATCACTGTGACCCTGACTTCCTCATCACTGTGACCCCCTCCTCATCACTGTGACCCTGACCTCCTCATCACTGTGACCCCCTCCTCATCACTGTGACCCTGACCTCCTCATCACTGTGACCCCCTCCTCATCACTGTGACACTCACCTCCTCATCACTGTGACCCTCACCTCCCCATCACTGTGACCCTCTCCCCATCACTGTGACCCTCTCCTCATAACTGTGACCCTCACCTCCTCTTCACTGTGAACGCCTCCTCATCACTGTGACACTCACCTGCTCATCACCCTGACCCTCACCTCCCCATCCCTGTGACCCTCACCTCCACATCACTGTGACCCCCGCCTCATCCCTGTGACCCACTCCTCATCACAGTGACCCCCTCCTCATCACTGTGACCCTCTCCTCCCCATCACTGTGACCCTCCCCTCCTCACCACTGTGACCCTCTCCTCATCATTGTGACCCTCTCCTCCTCATCACTGTGACCCTCTACTCATCACTGTGACCCTCTCCTCCCCATCACTGTGACCCTCTCCTCATGACTGTGACCCTCTCCTCCTCATCACTGTGACCCTCACTTCCCCATCACTGTGACCCTCACCTCCTCATCACTCTGACCCTCAACTCCTCATCACTGTGACCCCCTCCTCATCACTGTGACCCTCACCTCCTCATTACTGTGACCCCTCCGCATCTCTGTGACCATCACCTCCGCATCACTGTGACCCTCAACTCCCCATCACTGTGACCCTTTCCTCCCCATCACTGTGACCCTCACCTCCTCATCACTGTGACCCTCACCTCCACATCACTGTGACCGTCAGCTCCTCATCACTGTGACCCTCACCTCCTCATCACTGTGACCCCCTCCTCATCCCTGTGACCCTCACCTCCTCATCACTGTGACCCTCTCCTCCCCATCACTGTGACCCCCTCCTCATCACTGTGACCCTCACCTCATCACTGAGACCCTCTCCTCCTCATCACTGTGACCCTCACCTCCCCATCACTGTGTCCCTCTCCCCATCACTGTGACCCCCTCCTCATCACTGTGACCCTGACCTCCTCATCACTGTGACCCCCTCCTCATCACTGTGACCCTCACCTACTCATCACTGTGACCCTCACCTCCCCATCACTGTGACCCTCTCCCCATCACTGTGACCCCCTCCTCATCACTGTGACCCTGACCTCCTCATCACTGTGACCCCCTCCTCATCACTGTGACCCTCACCTCCTCATCACTGTGACACTCAACTCCCCATCACTGTGACCCCCTCCTCATCACTGTGACCCTGACCTCCTCATCACTGTGACCCCCTCCTCATCACTGTGACCCTCACCTCCCCATCACTGTGACCCTCTCCTCCCCATCACTGTGACCCCCTCCTCATCACTGTGTCCCTCACCTCCTCATCACTGTGACCCTCACCTCCCCATCACTGTGACCCTCAGCTCCTCATCACTGTGACCCTCTCCTCCTCATCACTGTGACCCTCACCTCCTTATCACTGTGACCCCCTCCTCATCACTGTGACCCTCACCTCCTCATCACTGTGACCCTCTCCTCCCCATCACTGTGACCCTCACCTCCTCATCACTGTGACCCTCACCTCCCCATCACTGTGACCCTCTCCCCATCACTGTGACCCTCTCCTCATCACTGTGACACTCACCTCCTCATCACTGTGACCCCCTCCTCATCACTGTGACACTCACCTCCTCATAACCCTGACCCTCACCTCCCCATCCCTGTGACCCTCACCTCCTCATCACTGTGACCCCCTCCCCATCACTGTGACCCTCACCTCCTCATCACTGTGACCCCCTCCTCCTCATCACAGTGACCCTCACCTCCTCATCACTGTGACCCCCTCCCCATCACTGTGACCCTCACCTCCTCATCAGTGTGAACCTCTCCTCATCACTGTGACCCTCACCTCCTCATCACTGTTACCTCCTCCTCATCACTGTGACCCTCACCCCCTCATCACTGTGACCCTCACCTCCCCATCCCTGTGACCCACTCCTCATCACTGTGACCCCCTCCTCATCACTGTGACCCTCTCCTCCTCACCACTGTGACTCTCTCCTCCCATCACTGTGACCCTCCCCTCCTCACCACTGTGACCCTCTCCACATCACTGTGACCCTCTCCTCCTCATCACTGTGACCCTCTCCTCATCACTGTGACCCTCTCCTCCCCATCACTGTGACCCTCTCCTCATCACTGTGACCCTCTCCTCCTCATCACTGTGACCCTCACTTCCCCATCACCGTGACCCTCACCTCCCCATCACCTTGACCCTCACCTCCTCATCACTGTGACCCTCACCTCCTGATCACTGTGACCCTCACCTCCCCATCACTGTGACCCTCACTTCCCCATCACTGTGTGCCCCTCCTAATCACTGTGACCCTCACCTCCCCATCACTGTGACCCTCACCTACCCATCACTGTGACCCTCTCCTCCCCATCACTGTGACCCTCTCCTCATCACTGTGACCCTCTCCTCCACATCACTGTGACCCTCACTTCCCCAAGACCGTGACCCTCACCTCCTCATCACCGTGACCCTCACCTCCCCATCACTGTGACCCTCACCTCCCCATCACTGTGACCCTCACTTCCCCATCACTGTGACCCTCACCTCCCCATCACTGTGACCCTCACTTCCCCATCACTGTGACCCTCACCTCCCCATCACTGTGACCCTCACCTCCTCATCACTGTGACCCTCACTTCCCCATCACCGTGACCCTCTCCTCCCCATTACTGTGACCCTCACCTCCCCATCACTGTGACCCTCACTTCCCCATCACTGTGACCCTCACCTCTCTATCACTGTGACCCTCACCTCCCCATCACAGTGACCCTCACCTCCCCATCACTGTGACCCTCTCCCCATCACTGTGACCCTCTCCTCCCCATCACTGTGACCCTCTGCTCATCACTGTGACCCTCACCTCCCCATCACTGTGACCCTGACCTCCCCATCACTGTGACCCTCACCTCCTCATCACTGTGACCCTGAACTCCTCATCACTGTGACCCCCTCCTCATCACTGTGACCCTCACCTCCTCATCACTGTGACCCCCTCCTCATCACTGTGACCCTCACCTCCTCATCACTGTGACCCTGACCTCCTCATCACTGTGACCCCCTCCTCATCACTGTGACCCTCACCTCCTCATCACTGTGACCCTCACCTCCCCATCACTGTGACCCTCTCCTCCCCATCACTGTGACCCCCTCTTCATCACTGTGACCCTCACCTCCTCATCACTGTGACCCTCTCCTCCTCATCACTGTGACCCTCACCTCCTCATCACTGTGACTCCCTCCTCATCACTGTGACCCTCACCTCCTCATCTCTGTGGCCCTCTCCTCCCCATCACTGTGACCCTCACCTCCTCATCACTGTGACCCTCACCTCCCCATCACTGTGACCCTCTCCCCATCACTGTGACCCTCTCCTCATAACTGTGACCCTCACCTCCTCATCACTGTGAACCCCTCCTCATCACTGTGACACTCACCTGCTCATCACCCTGCCCCTCACCTCCCCATCCCTGTGAGCCTCACCTCCCCATCACTGTGACCCCCTCCTCCTCATCACTGTGACCCTCACCTCCTCATCACTGTGACCCCCTCCCCATCACTGTGACCCTCACCTCCTCATCAGTGTGACCCTCTCCTCATCAGTGTGACCCTCACCTCCTCATCACTGTGACCCTCACCTCCTCATCACTGTTACCCACTCCTCATCACTGTGACCCCCTCCTCATCACTGTGACCCTCTCCTCCCCATCACTGTGACCCTCTCCTCCTCATCACTGTGACCCTCTACTCATCACTGTGACCCTCTCCTCCCCATCACTATGACCCTCTCCTCATGACTGTGACCCTCTCCTCCTCATCACTGTGACCCTCACTTCCCCATCACTGTGACCCTCACCTCCTCATCACTCTGACCCTCAACTCCTCATTACTGTGACCCCCTCCGCATCACTGTGACCATCACCTCCGCAACACTGTGACCCTCAACTCCCTATCACTGTGACCCTCACCTCCTCATCACTGTGACCCTCACCTAAACATCACTGTGACCGTCAGCTCCTCATCACTGTGACCCTCACCTCCTCATCACTGTGACCCCCTCCTCATCCCTGTGACCCTCACCTCCTCATCACTGTGACCCTCTCCTTCCCATCACTGTGACCCCCTCCTCATCACTGTGACCCTCTCCTCCTCATCACTGTGACCCTCACCTCCCCATCACTGTGACCCTCTCCCCATCACTGTGACCCCCTCCTCATCACTGTGACCCTCACCTCCTCATCACTGTGACCCTCACCTCCCCATCACTGTGACCCTCAGCTCCTCATCACTGTGACCCTCTCCTCCTCATCACTGTGACCCTCACCTCCTCATCACTGTGACCCTCACCTCCTCATCACTCTGACCCTCAACTCCTCATCACTGTGACCCCCTCCTCATCACTGTGACCCTCACCTCCTCATTACTGTGACCCCCTCTGCATCACTGTGACCATCACCTCCGCATCACTGTGACCCTCAACTCCCTATCACTGTGACCCTTTCCTCCCCATCACTGTGACCCTCACCTCCTCATCACTGTGACCCTCACCTCCACATCACTGTGACCGTCAGCTCCTCATCACTGTGACCCTCACCTCCTCATCACTGTGACCCCCTCCTCATCCCTGTGACCCTCACCTCCTCATCACTGTGACCCTCTCCTCCCCATCACTGTGACCCCCTCCTCATCACTGTGACCCTCTCCTCCTCATCACTGTGTCCCTCACCTCCCCATCACTGTGACCCTCTCCCCATCACTGTGACCCCCTCCTCATCACTGTGACCCTCACCTCCTCATCACTGTGACCCTCACCTCCCCATCACTGTGACCCTCAGCTCCTCATCACTGTGACCCTCTCCTCCTCATCACTGTGACCCTCACCTCCTCATCACTGTGACCCCCTCCTCATCACTGTGACCCTCACCTCCTCATCACTGTGACCCTCTCCTCCCCATCACTGTGACCCTCACCTCCTCATCACTGTGACCCTCACCTCCCCATCACTGTGACCCTCTCCCCATCACTGTGACCCTCTCCTCATCACTGAGACACTCACCTCCTCATCACTGTGACCCCCTCCTCATCACTGTGACCCTCACCTCCTCATCACTGTGACCCTCACCTCCCCATCACTGTGACCCTCAGCTCCTCATCACTGTGACCCTCTCCTCCTCATCACTGTGACCCTCACCTCCTTATCACTGTGACCCCCTCCTCATCACTGTGACCCTCACCTCCTCATCACTGTGACCCTCTCCTCCCCATCACTGTGACCCTCACCTCCTCATCACTGTGACCCTCACCTCCCCATCACTGTGACCCTCTCCCCATCACTGTGACCCTCTCCTCATCACTGTGACACTCACCTCCTCATCACTGTGACCCCCTCCTAATCACTGTGACACTCACCTCCTCATAACCCTGACCCTCACCACCCCATCCCTGTGACCCTCACCTCCTCATCACTGTGACCCCCTCCCCATCACTGTGACCCTCACCTCCTCATCACTGTGACCCCCTCCTCCTCATCACAGTGACCCTCACCTCCTCATCACTGTGACCCCCTCCCCATCACTGTGACCCTCACCTCCTCATCAGTGTGAACCTCTCCTCATCACTGTGACCCTCACCTCCTCATCACTGTTACCTCCTCCTCATCACTGTGACCCTCACCCCCTCATCACTGTGACCCTCACCTCCCCATCCCTGTGACCCACTCATCATCACTGTGACCCCCTCCTCATCACTGTGACCCTCTCCTCCTCACCACTGTGACTCTCTCCTCCCATCACTGTGACCCTCCCCTCCTCACCACTGTGACCCTCTCCACATCACTGTGACCCTCTCCTCCTCATCACTGTGAACCTCTCCTCATCACTGTGACCCTCTCCTCCCCATCACTGTGACCCTCTCCTCATCACTGTGACCCTCTCCTCCTCATCCCTGTGACCCTCACTTCCCCATCACCGTGACCCTCACCTCCCCATCACCTTGACCCTCACCTCCTCATCACTGTGACCCTCACCTCCTCATCACTGTGACCCTCACCTCCCCATCACTGTGACCCTCACTTCCCAATCACTGTGTGCCCCTCCTAATCACTGTGACCCTCACCTCCCCATCACTGTGACCCTCACCTCCCCATCACTGTGACCCTCACCTACCCATCACTGTGACCCTCTCCTCCCCATCACTGTGACCCTCACTTCCCCATGACCGTGACCCTCACCTCCTCATCACCGTGACCCTAACCTCCCCATCACTGTGACCCTCACCTCCCCATCACTGTGACCCTCACTTCCCCATCACTGTGACCCTCTCCCTATCACTTTGACCCGCTCCTCATCACTGTGACCATCACCTTCTCATCACTGTGACCCTCAGCTCCCCATCACTGTGACCCCCTCCTCATCACTGTGACCCTCACCTCATCACTGTGACCCTCACCTCCCCATCACTGTGACCCTCTCCTCATCACTGTGACACCCTCCTCATCACTGTGACCCTCTCCTCCTCATCACTGTGACCCTCACCTCCCCATCACTGTGACCCTCTCCCCATCACTGTGACCCTCTCCTCCCCATCACTGTGACCCTCACCTCCTCATCACTGTGACCCTGACTTCCTCATCACTGTGACCCCCTCCTCATCACTGTGACCCTGACCTCCTCATCACTGTGACCCCCTACTCATCACTGTGACCCTGACCTCCTCATCACTGTGACCCCCTCCTCATCACTGTGACCCTCACCTCCTCATCACTGTGACCCTCACCTCCCCATCACTGTGACCCTCTCCCCATCACTGTGACCCTCTCCTCATAACTGTGACCCTCACCTCCTCTTCACTGTGAACGCCTCCTCATCACTGTGACACTCACCTGCTCATCACCCTGACCCTCACCTCCCCATCCCTGTGACCCTCACCTCCACATCACTGTGACCCCCGCCTCATCCCTGTGACCCACTCCTCATCACAGTGACCCCCTCCTCATCACTGTGACCCTCTCCTCCCCATCACTGTGACCCTCCCCTCCTCACCACTGTGACCCTCTCCTCATCATTGTGACCCTCTCCTCCTCATCACTGTGACCCTCTACTCATCACTGTGACCCTCTCCTCCCCATCACTGTGACCCTCTCCTCATGACTGTGACCCTCTCCTCCTCATCACTGTGACCCTCACTTCCCCATCACTGTGACCCTCACCTCCTCATCACTCTGACCCTCAACTCCTCATCACTGTGACCCCCTCCTCATCACTGTGACCCTCACCTCCTCATTACTGTGACCCCTCCGCATCTCTGTGACCATCACCTCCGCATCACTGTGACCCTCAACTCCCCATCACTGTGACCCTTTCCTCCCCATCACTGTGACCCTCACCTCCTCATCACTGTGACCCTCACCTCCACATCACTGTGACCGTCAGCTCCTCATCACTGTGACCCTCACCTCCTCATCACTGTGACCCCCTCCTCATCCCTGTGACCCTCACCTCCTCATCACTGTGACCCTCTCCTCCCCATCACTGTGACCCCCTCCTCATCACTGTGACGCTCACCTCATCACTGAGACCCTCTCCTCCTCATCACTGTGACCCTCACCTCCCCATCACTGTGTCCCTCTCCCCATCACTGTGACCCCCTCCTCATCACTGTGACCCTGACCTCCTCATCACTGTGACCCCCTCCTCATCACTGTGACCCTCACCTACTCATCACTGTGACCCTCACCTCCCCATCACTGTGACCCTCTCCCCATCACTGTGACCCCCTCCTCATCACTGTGACCCTGACCTCCTCATCACTGTGACCCCCTCCTCATCACTGTGACCCTCACCTCCTCATCACTGTGACACTCAACTCCCCATCACTGTGACCCCCTCCTCATCACTGTGACCCTGACCTCCTCATCACTGTGACCCCCTCCTCATCACTGTGACCCTCACCTCCCCATCACTGTGACCCTCTCCTCCCCATCACTGTGACCCCCTCCTCATCACTGTGTCCCTCACCTCCTCATCACTGTGACCCTCACCTCCCCATCACTGTGACCCTCAGCTCCTCATCACTGTGACCCTCTCCTCCTCATCACTGTGACCCTCACCTCCTTATCACTGTGACCCCCTCCTCATCACTGTGACCCTCACCTCCTCATCACTGTGACCCTCTCCTCCCCATCACTGTGACCCTCACCTCCTCATCACTGTGACCCTCACCTCCCCATCACTGTGACCCTCTCCCCATCACTGTGACCCTCTCCTCATCACTGTGACACTCACCTCCTCATCACTCTGACCCCCTCCTCATCACTGTGACACTCACCTCCTCATAACCCTGACCCTCACCTCCCCATCCCTGTGACCCTCACCTCCTCATCACTGTGACCCCCTCCCCATCACTGTGACCCTCACCTCCTCATCACTGTGACCCCCTCCTCCTCATCACAGTGACCCTCACCTCCTCATCACTGTGACCCCCTCCCCATCACTGTGACCCTCACCTCCTCATCAGTGTGAACCTCTCCTCATCACTGTGACCCTCACCTCCTCATCACTGTTACCTCCTCCTCATCACTGTGACCCTCACCCCCTCATCACTGTGACCCTCACCTCCCCATCCCTGTGACCCACTCCTCATCACTGTGACCCCCTCC
The DNA here is from genome assembly GCF_048418815.1 of Hemitrygon akajei. NCBI lineage: Eukaryota > Metazoa > Chordata > Chondrichthyes > Myliobatiformes > Dasyatidae > Hemitrygon > Hemitrygon akajei. The sequence continues at coordinate 102,287,684 of NC_133134.1, read as the reverse complement.
TCATCACTGTGACCCTCTCCTCCTCACCACTGTGACTCTCTCCTCCCATCACTGTGACCCTCCCCTCCTCACCACTGTGACCCTCTCCACATCACTGTGACCCTCTCCTCCTCATCACTGTGACCCTCTCCTCATCACTGTGACCCTCTCCTCCCCATCACTGTGACCCTCTCCTCATCACTGTGACCCTCTCCTCCTCATCACTGTGACCCTCACTTCCCCATCACCGTGACCCTCACCTCCCCATCACCTTGACCCTCACCTCCTCATCACTGTGACCCTCACCTCCTGATCACTGTGACCCTCACCTCCCCATCACTGTGACCCTCACTTCCCCATCATTGTGTGCCCCTCCTAATCACTGTGACCCTCACCTCCCCATCACTGTGACCCTCACCTACCCATCACTGTGACCCTCTCCTCCCCATCACTGTGACCCTCTCCTCATCACTGTGACCCTCTCCTCCACATCACTGTGACCCTCACTTCCCCAAGACCGTGACCCTCACCTCCTCATCACCGTGACCCTCACCTCCCCATCACTGTGACCCTCACCTCCCCATCACTGTGACCCTCACTTCCCCATCACTGTGACCCTCACCTCCCCATCACTGTGACCCTCACTTCCCCATCACTGTGACCCTCACCTCCCCATCACTGTGACCCTCACCTCCTCATCACTGTGACCCTCACTTCCCCATCACCGTGACCCTCTCCTCCCCATTACTGTGACCCTCACCTCCCCATCACTGTGACCCTCACTTCCCCATCACTGTGACCCTCACCTCTCTATCACTGTGACCCTCACCTCCCCATCACAGTGACCCTCACCTCCCCATCACTGTGACCCTCTCCCCATCACTGTGACCCTCTCCTCCCCATCACTGTGACCCTCTGCTCATCACTGTGACCCTCACCTCCCCATCACTGTGACCCTGACCTCCCCATCACTGTGACCCTCACCTCCTCATCACTGTGACCCTGAACTCCTCATCACTGTGACCCCCTCCTCATCACTGTGACCCTCACCTCCTCATCACTGTGACCCCCTCCTCATCACTGTGACCCTCACCTCCTCATCACTGTGACCCTGACCTCCTCATCACTGTGACCCCCTCCTCATCACTGTGACCCTGACCTCCTCATCACTGTGACCCTCACCTCCTCATCACTGTGACCCTCACCTCCCCATCACTGTGACCCTCTCCTCCCCATCACTGTGACCCCCTCCTCATCACTGTGACCCTCACCTCCTCATCACTGTGACCCTCTCCTCCTCATCACTGTGACCCTCACCTCCTCATCACTGTGACTCCCTCCTCATCACTGTGACCCTCACCTCCTCATCTCTGTGGCCCTCTCCTCCCCATCACTGTGACCCTCACCTCCTCATCACTGTGACCCTCACCTCCCCATCACTGTGACCCTCTCCCCATCACTGTGACCCTCTCCTCATAACTGTGACCCTCACCTCCTCATCACTGTGAACCCCTCCTCATCACTGTGACACTCACCTGCTCATCACCCTGCCCCTCACCTCCCCATCCCTGTGAGCCTCACCTCCCCATCACTGTGACACCCTCCTCCTCATCACTGTGACCCTCACCTCCTCATCACTGTGACCCCCTCCCCATCACTGTGACCCTCACCTCCTCATCAGTGTGACCCTCTCCTCATCAGTGTGACCCTCACCTCCTCATCACTGTGACCCTCACCTCCTCATCACTGTTACCCACTCCTCATCACTGTGACCCCCTCCTCATCACTGTGACCCTCTCCTCCCCATCACTGTGACCCTCTCCTCCTCATCACTGTGACCCTCTACTCATCACTGTGACCCTCTCCTCCCCATCACTATGACCCTCTCCTCATGACTGTGACCCTCTCCTCCTCATCACTGTGACCCTCACTTCCCCATCACTGTGACCCTCACCTCCTCATCACTCTGACCCTCAACTCCTCATTACTGTGACCCCCTCCGCATCACTGTGACCATCACCTCCGCAACACTGTGACCCTCAACTCCCTATCACTGTGACCCTCACCTCCTCATCACTGTGACCCTCACCTAAACATCACTGTGACCGTCAGCTCCTCATCACTGTGACCCTCACCTCCTCATCACTGTGACCCCCTCCTCATCCCTGTGACCCTCACCTCCTCATCACTGTGACCCTCTCCTTCCCATCACTGTGACCCCCTCCTCATCACTGTGACCCTCTCCTCCTCATCACTGTGACCCTCACCTCCCCATCACTGTGACCCTCTCCCCATCACTGTGACCCCCTCCTCATCACTGTGACCCTCACCTCCTCATCACTGTGACCCTCACCTCCCCATCACTGTGACCCTCAGCTCCTCATCACTGTGACCCTCTCCTCCTCATCACTGTGACCCTCACCTCCTCATCACTGTGACCCTCACCTCCTCATCACTCTGACCCTCAACTCCTCATCACTGTGACCCCCTCCTCATCACTGTGACCCTCACCTCCTCATTACTGTGACCCCCTCTGCATCACTGTGACCATCACCTCCGCATCACTGTGACCCTCAACTCCCTATCACTGTGACCCTTTCCTCCCCATCACTGTGACCCTCACCTCCTCATCACTGTGACCCTCACCTCCACATCACTGTGACCGTCAGCTCCTCATCACTGTGACCCTCACCTCCTCATCACTGTGACCCCCTCCTCATCCCTGTGACCCTCACCTCCTCATCACTGTGACCCTCTCCTCCCCATCACTGTGACCCCCTCCTCATCACTGTGACCCTCTCCTCCTCATCACTGTGTCCCTCACCTCCCCATCACTGTGACCCTCTCCCCATCACTGTGACCCCCTCCTCATCACTGTGACCCTCACCTCCTCATCACTGTGACCCTCACCTCCCCATCACTGTGACCCTCAGCTCCTCATCACTGTGACCCTCTCCTCCTCATCACTGTGACCCTCACCTCCTCATCATTGTGACCCCCTCCTCATCACTGTGACCCTCACCTCCTCATCACTGTGACCCTCTCCTCCCCATCACTGTGACCCTCACCTCCTCATCACTGTGACTTTCACCTCCCCATCACTGTGACCCTCTCCCCATCACTGTGACCCTCTCCTCATCACTGAGACACTCACCTCCTCATCACTGTGACCCCCTCCTCATCACTGTGACCCTCACCTCCTCATCACTGTGACCCTCACCTCCCCATCACTGTGACCCTCAGCTCCTCATCACTGTGACCCTCTCCTCCTCATCACTGTGACCCTCACCTCCTTATCACTGTGACCCCCTCCTCATCACTGTGACCCTCACCTCCTCATCACTGTGACCCTCTCCTCCCCATCACTGTGACCCTCACCTCCTCATCACTGTGACCCTCACCTCCCCATCACTGTGACCCTCTCCCCATCACTGTGACCCTCTCCTCATCACTGTGACACTCACCTCCTCATCACTGTGACCCCCTCCTAATCACTGTGACACTCACCTCCTCATAACCCTGACCCTCACCACCCCATCCCTGTGACCCTCACCTCCTCATCACTGTGACCCCCTCCCCATCACTGTGACCCTCACCTCCTCATCACTGTGACCCCCTCCTCCTCATCACAGTGACCCTCACCTCCTCATCACTGTGACCCCCTCCCCATCACTGTGACCCTCACCTCCTCATCAGTGTGAACCTCTCCTCATCACTGTGACCCTCACCTCCTCATCACTGTTACCTCCTCCTCATCACTGTGACCCTCACCCCCTCATCACTGTGACCCTCACCTCCCCATCCCTGTGACCCACTCATCATCACTGTGACCCCCTCCTCATCACTGTGACCCTCTCCTCCTCACCACTGTGACTCTCTCCTCCCATCACTGTGACCCTCCCCTCCTCACCACTGTGACCCTCTCCACATCACTGTGACCCTCTCCTCCTCATCACTGTGAACCTCTCCTCATCACTGTGACCCTCTCCTCCCCATCACTGTGACCCTCTCCTCATCACTGTGACCCTCTCCTCCTCATCCCTGTGACCCTCACTTCCCCATCACCGTGACCCTCACCTCCCCATCACCTTGACCCTCACCTCCTCATCACTGTGACCCTCACCTCCCCATCACTGTGACCCTCACTTCCCAATCACTGTGTGCCCCTCCTAATCACTGTGACCCTCACCTCCCCATCACTGTGACCCTCACCTCCCCATCACTGTGACCCTCACCTACCCATCACTGTGACCCTCTCCTCCCCATCACTGTGACCCTCACTTCCCCATGACCGTGACCCTCACCTCCTCATCACCGTGACCCTAACCTCCCCATCACTGTGACCCTCACCTCCCCATCACTGTGACCCTCACTTCCCCATCACTGTGACCCTCACCTCCCCATCACTGTGGCCCTCACCTCCCCATCACTGTGACCCTCTCCCTATCACTTTGACCCGCTCCTCATCACTGTGACCATCACCTTCTCATCACTGTGACCCTCAGCTCCCCATCACTGTGACCCCCTCCTCATCACTGTGACCCTCACCTCCCCATCCCTGTGACCCACTCCTCATCACTGTGACCCCCTCCTCATCACTGTGACCCTCTCCTCCTCACCACTGTGACTCTCTCCTCCCATCACTGTGACCCTCCCCTCCTCACCACTGTGACCCTCTCCACATCACTGTGACCCTCTCCTCCTCATCACTGTGACCCTCTCCTCATCACTGTGACCCTCTCCTCCCCATCACTGTGACCCTCTCCTCATCACTGTGACCCTCTCCTCCTCATCACTGTGACCCTCACTTCCCCATCACCGTGACCCTCACCTCCCCATCACCTTGACCCTCACCTCCTCATCACTGTGACCCTCACCTCCTGATCACTGTGACCCTCACCTCCCCATCACTGTGACCCTCACTTCCCCATCACTGTGTGCCCCTCCTAATCACTGTGACCCTCACCTCCCCATCACTGTGACCCTCACCTACCCATCACTGTGACCCTCTCCTCCCCATCACTGTGACCCTCTCCTCATCACTGTGACCCTCTCCTCCACATCACTGTGACCCTCACTTCCCCAAGACCGTGACCCTCACCTCCTCATCACCGTGACCCTCACCTCCCCATCACTGTGACCCTCACCTCCCCATCACTGTGACCCTCACTTCCCCATCACTGTGACCCTCACCTCCCCATCACTGTGACCCTCACTTCCCCATCACTGTGACCCTCACCTCCCCATCACTGTGACCCTCACCTCCTCATCACTGTGACCCTCACTTCCCCATCACCGTGACCCTCTCCTCCCCATTACTGTGACCCTCACCTCCCCATCACTGTGACCCTCACTTCCCCATCACTGTGACCCTCACCTCTCTATCACTGTGACCCTCACCTCCCCATCACAGTGACCCTCACCTCCCCATCACTGTGACCCTCTCCCCATCACTGTGTCCCTCACCTCCTCATCACTGTGACCCTCTCCCCATCACTGTGACCCTCTCCTCCCCATCACTGTGACCCTCTGCTCATCACTGTGACCCTCACCTCCCCATCACTGTGACCCTGACCTCCCCATCACTGTGACCCTCACCTCCTCATCACTCTGACCCCCTCCTCATCACTGTGACCCTGAACTCCCCATCACTGTGACCCCCTCCTCATCACTGTGACCCCCTCCTCCTCATCACTGTGACCCTCACCTCCTCATCACTGTGACCCTGACCTGCTCATCACTGTGACCCCCTCCTCATCACTGTGACCCTCACCTCCTCATCACTGTGACCCTCACCTCCCCATCACTGTGACCCTCTCCTCCCCATCACTGTGACCCCCTCCTCATCACTGTGACCCTCACCTCCTCATCACTGTGACCCTCTCCTCCTCATCACTGTGACCCTCACCTCCTCATCACTGTGACCCTCTCCTCCCCATCACTGTGACCCTCACGTCCTCATCACTGTGACCCTCTCCTCCCCATCACTGTGGCCCTCACCTCCCCATCACTGTGACCCTCTCCCTATCACTTTGACCCGCTCCTCATCACTGTGACCATCACCTTCTCATCACTGTGACCCTCAGCTCCCCATCACTGTGACCCCCTCCTCATCACTGTGACCCTCACCTCATCACTGTGACCCTCACCTCCCCATCACTGTGACCCTCTCCTCATCACTGTGACACCCTCCTCATCACTGTGACCCTCTCCTCCTCATCACTGTGACCCTCACCTCCCCATCACTGTGACCCTCTCCCCATCACTGTGACCCTCTCCTCCCCATCACTGTGACCCTCACCTCCTCATCACTGTGACCCTGACTTCCTCATCACTGTGACCCCCTCCTCATCACTGTGACCCTGACCTCCTCATCACTGTGACCCCCTCCTCATCACTGTGACCCTGACCTCCTCATCACTGTGACCCCCTCCTCATCACTGTGACACTCACCTCCTCATCACTGTGACCCTCACCTCCCCATCACTGTGACCCTCTCCCCATCACTGTGACCCTCTCCTCATAACTGTGACCCTCACCTCCTCTTCACTGTGAACGCCTCCTCATCACTGTGACACTCACCTGCTCATCACCCTGACCCTCACCTCCCCATCCCTGTGACCCTCACCTCCACATCACTGTGACCCCCGCCTCATCCCTGTGACCCACTCCTCATCACAGTGACCCCCTCCTCATCACTGTGACCCTCTCCTCCCCATCACTGTGACCCTCCCCTCCTCACCACTGTGACCCTCTCCTCATCATTGTGACCCTCTCCTCCTCATCACTGTGACCCTCTACTCATCACTGTGACCCTCTCCTCCCCATCACTGTGACCCTCTCCTCATGACTGTGACCCTCTCCTCCTCATCACTGTGACCCTCACTTCCCCATCACTGTGACCCTCACCTCCTCATCACTCTGACCCTCAACTCCTCATCACTGTGACCCCCTCCTCATCACTGTGACCCTCACCTCCTCATTACTGTGACCCCTCCGCATCTCTGTGACCATCACCTCCGCATCACTGTGACCCTCAACTCCCCATCACTGTGACCCTTTCCTCCCCATCACTGTGACCCTCACCTCCTCATCACTGTGACCCTCACCTCCACATCACTGTGACCGTCAGCTCCTCATCACTGTGACCCTCACCTCCTCATCACTGTGACCCCCTCCTCATCCCTGTGACCCTCACCTCCTCATCACTGTGACCCTCTCCTCCCCATCACTGTGACCCCCTCCTCATCACTGTGACCCTCACCTCATCACTGAGACCCTCTCCTCCTCATCACTGTGACCCTCACCTCCCCATCACTGTGTCCCTCTCCCCATCACTGTGACCCCCTCCTCATCACTGTGACCCTGACCTCCTCATCACTGTGACCCCCTCCTCATCACTGTGACCCTCACCTACTCATCACTGTGACCCTCACCTCCCCATCACTGTGACCCTCTCCCCATCACTGTGACCCCCTCCTCATCACTGTGACCCTGACCTCCTCATCACTGTGACCCCCTCCTCATCACTGTGACCCTCACCTCCTCATCACTGTGACACTCAACTCCCCATCACTGTGACCCCCTCCTCATCACTGTGACCCTGACCTCCTCATCACTGTGACCCCCTCCTCATCACTGTGACCCTCACCTCCCCATCACTGTGACCCTCTCCTCCCCATCACTGTGACCCCCTCCTCATCACTGTGTCCCTCACCTCCTCATCACTGTGACCCTCACCTCCCCATCACTGTGACCCTCAGCTCCTCATCACTGTGACCCTCTCCTCCTCATCACTGTGACCCTCACCTCCTTATCACTGTGACCCCCTCCTCATCACTGTGACCCTCACCTCCTCATCACTGTGACCCTCTCCTCCCCATCACTGTGACCCTCACCTCCTCATCACTGTGACCCTCACCTCCCCATCACTGTGACCCTCTCCCCATCACTGTGACCCTCTCCTCATCACTGTGACACTCACCTCCTCATCACTGTGACCCCCTCCTCATCACTGTGACACTCACCTCCTCATAACCCTGACCCTCACCTCCCCATCCCTGTGACCCTCACCTCCTCATCACTGTGACCCCCTCCCCATCACTGTGACCCTCACCTCCTCATCACTGTGACCCCCTCCTCCTCATCACAGTGACCCTCACCTCCTCATCACTGTGACCCCCTCCCCATCACTGTGACCCTCACCTCCTCATCAGTGTGAACCTCTCCTCATCACTGTGACCCTCACCTCCTCATCACTGTTACCTCCTCCTCATCACTGTGACCCTCACCCCCTCATCACTGTGACCCTCACCTCCCCATCCCTGTGACCCACTCCTCATCACTGTGACCCCCTCCTCATCACTGTGACCCTCTCCTCCTCACCACTGTGACTCTCTCCTCCCATCACTATGACCCTCCCCTCCTCACCACTGTGACCCTCTCCACATCACTGTGACCCTCTCCTCCTCATCACTGTGACCCTCTCCTCATCACTGTGACCCTCTCCTCCCCATCACTGTGACCCTCTCCTCATCACTGTGACCCTCTCCTCCTCATCACTGTGACCCTCACTTCCCCATCACCGTGACCCTCACCTCCCCATCACCTTGACCCTCACCTCCTCATCACTGTGACCCTCACCTCCTGATCACTGTGACCCTCACCTCCCCATCACTGTGACCCTCACTTCCCCATCACTGTGTGCCCCTCCTAATCACTGTGACCCTCACCTCCCCATCACTGTGACCCTCACCTACCCATCACTGTGACCCTCTCCTCCCCATCACTGTGACCCTCTCCTCATCACTGTGACCCTCTCCTCCACATCACTGTGACCCTCACTTCCCCAAGACCGTGACCCTCACCTCCTCATCACCGTGACCCTCACCTCCCCATCACTGTGACCCTCACCTCCCCATCACTGTGACCCTCACTTCCCCATCACTGTGACCCTCACCTCCCCATCACTGTGACCCTCACTTCCCCATCACTGTGACCCTCACCTCCCCATCACTGTGACCCTCACCTCCTCATCACTGTGACCCTCACTTCCCCATCACCGTGACCCTCTCCTCCCCATTACTGTGACCCTCACCTCCCCATCACTGTGACCCTCACTTCCCCATCACTGTGACCCTCACCTCTCTATCACTGTGACACTCACCTCCCCATCACAGTGACCCTCAACTCCCCATCACTGTGACCCTCTCCCCATCACTGTGACCCTCTCCTCCCCATCACTGTGACCCTCTGCTCATCACTGTGACCCTCACCTCCCCATCACTGTGACCCTGACCTCCCCATCACTGTGACCCTCACCTCCTCATCACTGTGACCCTGAACTCCTCATCACTGTGACCCCCCTCCTCATCACTGTGACCCTCACCTCCTCATCACTGTGACCCCCTCCTCATCACTGTGACCCTCACCTCCTCATCACTGTGACCCTGACCTCCTCATCACTGTGACCCCCTCCTCATCACTGTGACCCTGACCTCCTCATCACTGTGACCCTCACCTCCTCATCACTGTGACCCTCACCTCCCCATCACTGTGACCCTCTCCTCCCCATCACTGTGACCCCCTCCTCATCACTGTGACCCTCACCTCCTCATCACTGTGACCCTCTCCTCCTCATCACTGTGACCCTCACCTCCTCATCACTGTGACTCCCTCCTCATCACTGTGACCCTCACCTCCTCATCTCTGTGGCCCTCTCCTCCCCATCACTGTGACCCTCACCTCCTCATCACTGTGACCCTCACCTCCCCATCACTGTGACCCTCTCCCCATCACTGTGACCCTCTCCTCATAACTGTGACCCTCACCTCCTCATCACTGTGAACCCCTCCTCATCACTGTGACACTCACCTGCTCATCACCCTGCCCCTCACCTCCCCATCCCTGTGAGCCTCACCTCCCCATCACTGTGACCCCCTCCTCCTCATCACTGTGACCCTCACCTCCTCATCACTGTGACCCCCTCCCCATCACTGTGACCCTCACCTCCTCATCAGTGTGACCCTCTCCTCATCAGTGTGACCCTCACCTCCTCATCACTGTGACCCTCACCTCCTCATCACTGTTACCCACTCCTCATCACTGTGACCCCCTCCTCATCACTGTGACCCTCTCCTCCCCATCACTGTGACCCTCTCCTCCTCATCACTGTGACCCTCTACTCATCACTGTGACCCTCTCCTCCCCATCACTATGACCCTCTCCTCATGACTGTGACCCTCTCCTCCTCATCACTGTGACCCTCACTTCCCCATCACTGTGACCCTCACCTCCTCATCACTCTGACCCTCAACTCCTCATTACTGTGACCCCCTCCGCATCACTGTGACCATCACCTCCGCAACACTGTGACCCTCAACTCCCTATCACTGTGACCCTCACCTCCTCATCACTGTGACCCTCACCTAAACATCACTGTGACCGTCAGCTCCTCATCACTGTGACCCTCACCTCCTCATCACTGTGACCCCCTCCTCATCCCTGTGACCCTCACCTCCTCATCACTGTGACCCTCTCCTTCCCATCACTGTGACCCCCTCCTCATCACTGTGACCCTCTCCTCCTCATCACTGTGACCCTCACCTCCCCATCACTGTGACCCTCTCCCCATCACTGTGACCCCCTCCTCATCACTGTGACCCTCACCTCCTCATCACTGTGACCCTCACCTCCCCATCACTGTGACCCTCAGCTCCTCATCACTGTGACCCTCTCCTCCTCATCACTGTGACCCTCACCTCCTCATCACTGTGACCCTCACCTCCTCATCACTCTGACCCTCAACTCCTCATCACTGTGACCCCCTCCTCATCACTGTGACCCTCACCTCCTCATTACTGTGACCCCCTCTGCATCACTGTGACCATCACCTCCGCATCACTGTGACCCTCAACTCCCTATCACTGTGACCCTTTCCTCCCCATCACTGTGACCCTCACCTCCTCATCACTGTGACCCTCACCTCCACATCACTGTGACCGTCAGCTCCTCATCACTGTGACCCTCACCTCCTCATCACTGTGACACCCTCCTCATCCCTGTGACCCTCACCTCCTCATCACTGTGACCCTCTCCTCCCCATCACTGTGACCCCCTCCTCATCACTGTGACCCTCTCCTCCTCATCACTGTGTCCCTCACCTCCCCATCACTGTGACCCTCTCCCCATCACTGTGACCCCCTCCTCATCACTGTGACCCTCACCTCCTCATCACTGTGACCCTCACCTCCCCATCACTGTGACCCTCAGCTCCTCATCACTGTGACCCTCTCCTCCTCATCACTGTGACCCTCACCTCCTCATCACTGTGACCCCCTCCTCATCACTGTGACCCTCACCTCCTCATCACTGTGACCCTCTCCTCCCCATCACTGTGACCCTCACCTCCTCATCACTGTGACCCTCACCTCCCCATCACTGTGACCCTCTCCCCATCACTGTGACCCTCTCCTCATCACTGAGACACTCACCTCCTCATCACTGTGACCCCCTCCTCATCACTGTGACCCTCACCTCCTCATCACTGTGACCCTCACCTCCCCATCACTGTGACCCTCAGCTCCTCATCACTGTGACCCTCTCCTCCTCATCACTGTGACCCTCACCTCCTTATCACTGTGACCCCCTCCTCATCACTGTGACCCTCACCTCCTCATCACTGTGACCCTCTCCTCCCCATCACTGTGACCCTCACCTCCTCATCACTGTGACCCTCACCTCCCCATCACTGTGACCCTCTCCCCATCACTGTGACCCTCTCCTCATCACTGTGACACTCACCTCCTCATCACTGTGACCCCCTCCTAATCACTGTGACACTCACCTCCTCATAACCCTGACCCTCACCACCCCATCCCTGTGACCCTCACCTCCTCATCACTGTGACCCCCTCCCCATCACTGTGACCCTCACCTCCTCATCACTGTGACCCCCTCCTCCTCATCACAGTGACCCTCACCTCCTCATCACTGTGACCCCCTCCCCATCACTGTGACCCTCACCTCCTCATCAGTGTGAACCTCTCCTCATCACTGTGACCCTCACCTCCTCATCACTGTTACCTCCTCCTCATCACTGTGACCCTCACCCCCTCATCACTGTGACCCTCACCTCCCCATCCCTGTGACCCACTCATCATCACTGTGACCCCCTCCTCATCACTGTGACCCTCTCCTCCTCACCACTGTGACTCTCTCCTCCCATCACTGTGACCCTCCCCTCCTCACCACTGTGACCCTCTCCACATCACTGTGACCCTCTCCTCCTCATCACTGTGAACCTCTCCTCATCACTGTGACCCTCTCCTCCCCATCACTGTGACCCTCTCCTCATCACTGTGACCCTCTCCTCCTCATCCCTGTGACCCTCACTTCCCCATCACCGTGACCCTCACCTACCCATCACCTTGACCCTCACCTCCTCATCACTGTGACCCTCACCTCCTCATCACTGTGACCCTCACCTCCCCATCACTGTGACCCTCACTTCCCAATCACTGTGTGCCCCTCCTAATCACTGTGACCCTCACCTCCCCATCACTGTGACCCTCACCTCCCCATCACTGTGACCCTCACCTACCCATCACTGTGACCCTCTCCTCCCCATCACTGTGACCCTCACTTCCCCATGACCGTGACCCTCACCTCCTCATCACCGTGACCCTAACCTCCCCATCACTGTGACCCTCACCTCCCCATCACTGTGACCCTCACTTCCCCATCACTGTGACCCTCACCTCCCCATCACTGTGACCCTCACTTCCCCATCACTGTGACCCTCACCTCCTCATCACTGTGACCCTCACTTCCCCATCACCGTGACCCTCTCCTCCCCATTACTGTGACCCTCACCTCCCCATCACTGTGACCCTCACTTCCCCATCACTGTGACCCTCACCACCTCATCACTGTGACCCCCTCCTCCCCATCACTGTGACCCTCACCTCCTCATCACTGTGACCCTCACTTCCCCATCACCGTGACCCTCTCCTCCCCATTACTGTGACCCTCACCTCCCCATCACTGTGACCCTCACTTCCCCATCACTGTGACCCTCACCTCCTCATCACTGTGACCCTCACTTCCCCATCACCGTGACCCTCTCCTCCCCATTACTGTGACCCTCACCTCCCCATCACTGTGACCCTCACTTCCCCATCACTGTGACCCTCACCTCTCTATCACTGTGACCCTCACCTCCCCATCACAGTGACCCTCACCTCCCCATCACTGTGACCCTCTCCCCATCACTGTGACCCTCTACTCCCCATCACTGTGACCCTCTGCTCATCACTGTGACCCTCACCACCCCATCACTGTGACCCTGACCTCGCCATCACTGTGACCCTCACCTCCTCATCACTGTGACCCTGACCTCCTCATCACTGTGACCCCCCTCCTCATCACTGTGACCCTGAACTCCTCATCACTGTGACCCCCTCCTCATCACTGTGACCCTCACCTCCTCATCACTGTGACCCCCTCCTCATCACTGTGACCCTCACCTCCTCATCACTGTGACCCTGACCTCCTCATCACTGTGACCCCCTCCTCATCACTGTGACCCTGACCTCCTCATCACTGTGACCCTCACCTCCTCATCACTGTGACCCTCACCTCCCCATCACTGTGACCCTCTCCTCCCCATCACTGTGACCCCCTCCTCATCACTGTGACCCTCACCTCCTCATCACTGTGACCCTCTCCTCCTCATCACTGTGACCCTCACCTCCTCATCACTGTGACTCCCTCCTCATCACTGTGACCCTCACCTCCTCATCACTGTGGCCCTCTCCTCCCCATCACTGTGACACTCACCTCCTCATCACTGTGACCCTCACCTCCCCATCACTGTGACCCTCTCCCCATCACTGTGACCCTCTCCTCATAACTGTGACCCTCACCTCCCCATCACTGTGACCCTCACCTACCCATCACTGTGACCCTCTCCTCCCCATCACTGTGACCCTCTCCTCCTCATCACTGTGACCCTCACTTCCCCATGACCGTGACCCTCACCTCCTCATCACCGTGACCCTAACCTCCCCATCACTGTGACCCTCACCTCCCCATCACTGTGACCCTCACTTCCCCATCACTGTGACCCTCACCTCCCCATCACTGTGACCCTCACTTCCCCATCACTGTGACCCTCACCTCCCCATCACTGTGACCCTCACCTCCTCATCACTGTGACCCTCACTTCCCCATCACTGTGACCCTCACCTCTCTATCACTGTGACCCTCACCTCCCCATCACTGTGACCCTCTCCCCATCACTGTGACCCTCTCCTCCCCATCACTGTGACCCTCTGCTCATCACTGTGACCCTCACCACCCCATCACTGTGACCCTGACCTCGCCATCACTGTGACCCTCACCTCCTCATCACTGTGACCACCTCCTCATCACTGTGACCCTGACCTCCTCATCACTGTGACCCCCTCCTCATCACTGTGACCCTGAACTCCTCATCACTGTGACCCCCTCCTCATCACTGTGACCCTCACCTCCTCATCACTGTGACCCCCTCCTCATCACTGTGACCCTCACCTCCTCATCACTGTGACCCTGACCTCCTCATCACTGTGACCCCCTCCTCATCACTGTGACCCTGACCTCCTCATCACTGTGACCCTCACCTCCTCATCACTGTGACCCTCACCTCCCCATCACTGTGACCCTCTCCTCCCCATCACTGTGACCCCCTCCTCATCACTGTGACCCTCACCTCCTCATCACTGTGACCCTCTCCTCCTCATCACTGTGACCCTCACCTCCTCATCACTGTGACTCCCTCCTCATCACTGTGACCCTCACCTCCTCATCACTGTGGCCCTCTCCTCCCCATCACTGTGACACTCACCTCCTCATCACTGTGACCCTCACCTCCCCATCACTGTGACCCTCTCCCCATCACTGTGACCCTCTCCTCATAACTGTGACCCTCACCTCCTCATCACTGTGAACCCCTCCTCATCACTGTGACACTCACCTGCTCATCACCCTGACCCTCACCTCCCCATCCCTGTGAGCCTCACCTCCCCATCACTGTGACCCCCTCCTCCTGATCACTGTGACCCTCACGTCCTCATCACTGTGACCCCCTCCCCATCACTGTGACCCTCACCTCCTCATCAGTGTGACCCTCTCCTCATCAGTGTGACCCTCACCTCCTCATCACTGTGACCCTCACCTCCTCATCACTGTTACCCACTCCTCATCACTGTGACCCCCTCCTCATCACTGTGACCCTCTCCTCCCCATCACTGTGACCCTCTCCTCCTCATCACTGTGACCCTCTACTCATCACTGTGACCCTCTCCTCCCCATCACTATGACCCTCTCCTCATGACTGTGACCCTCTCCTCCTCATCACTGTGACCCTCACTTCCCCATCACTGTGACCCTCACCTACTCATCACTCTGACTCTCAACTCCTCATCACTGTGACCCCCTCCTCATCACTGTGACCCTCACCTCCTCATTACTGTGACCCCCTCCGCATCACTGTGACCATCACCTCCGCAAAACTGTGACCCTCAACTCCCTATCACTGTGACCCTTTCCTCCCCATCACTGTGACCCTCACCTCCTCATCACTGTGACCCTCACCTCCACATCACTGTGACCGTCAGCTCCTCATCACTGTGACCCTCACCTCCTCATCACTGTGACCCCCTCCTCATCCCTGTGACCCTCACCTCCTCATCACTGTGACCCTCTCCTTCCCATCACTGTGACCCCCTCCACATCACTGTGACCCTCTCCTCCTCATCACTGTGACCCTCACCTCCCCATCACTGTGACCCTCTCCCCATCACTGTGACCCCCTCCTCATCACTGTGACCCTCACCTCCTCATCACTGTGACCCTCACCTCCCCATCACTGTGACCCTCAGCTCCTCATCACTGTGACCCTCTCCTCCTCATCACTGTGACCCTCACCTCCTCATCACTGTGACCCTCACCTCCTCATCACTCTGACCCTCAACTCCTCATCACTGTGACCCCCTCCTCATCACTGTGACCCTCACCTCCTCATTACTGTGACCCCCTCCGCATCACTGTGACCATCACCTCCGCATCACTGTGACCCTCAACTCCCTATCACTGTGACCCTTTCCTCCCCATCACTGTGACCCTCACCTCCTCATCACTGTGACCCTCACCTCCACATCACTGTGACCGTCAGCTCCTCATCACTGTGACCCTCACCTCCTCATCACTGTGACCCCCTCCTCATCCCTGTGACCCTCACCTTCTCATCACTGTGACCCTCTCCTCCCCATCACTGTGACCCCCTCCTCATCACTGTGACCCTCTCCTCCTCATCACTGTGACCCTCACCTCCCCATCACTGTGACCCTCTCCCCATCACTGTGACCCCCTCCTCATCACTGTGACCCTCACCTCCTTATCACTGTGACCCTCACCTCCCCATCACTGTGACCCTCAGCTCCTCATCACTGTGACCCTCTCCTCCTCATCACTGTGACCCTCACCTCCTCATCACTGTGACCCTCTCCTCCCCATCACTGTGACCCTCACCTCCTCATCACTGTGACCCTCACCTCCCCATCACTGTGACCCTCTCCCCATCACTGTGACCCTCTCCTCATCACTGAGACACTCACCTCCTCATCACTGTGACCCCCTCCTCATCACTGTGACACTCACCTCCTAATAACCCTGACCCTCAACTCCCCATCCCTGTGACCCTCACCTCCCCATCACTGTGACCCCCTCCTCCTCATCACTGTGACCCTCACCTCCTCATCACTGTGAACCCCTCCCCATCACTGTGACCCTCACCTCATCATCAGTGTGAACCTCTCCTCATCACTGTGACCCTCACCTCCTCATCACTGTTACCTCCTCCTCATCACTGTGACCCTCACCCCCTCATCACTGTGACCCTCACCTCCCCATCCCTGTGACCCACTCCTCATCACTGTGACCCCCTCCTCATCACTGACCCTCTCCTCCTTACCACTGTGACTCTCTCCTCGCCATCACTGTGACCCTCCCCTCCTCACCACTGTGACCCTCTCCACATCACTGTGACCCTCTCCTCCTCATCACTGTGACCCTCTCCTCATCACTGTGACCCTCTCCTCCCCATCACTGTGACCCTCTCCTCATCACTGTGACCCTCTCCTCCCCATCACTGTGACCCTCTCCTCATCACTGTGACCCTCTCCTCCTCATCACTGTGACCCTCACTTCCCCATCACTGTGACCCCCTCCTCATCACTGTGACCCTCACCTCCCCATCACTGTGACCCTCACCTCCCTATCACTGTGACCCTCACCTCCCCATCACTGTGACCCTCACTTCCCCATCACTGTGACCCCCTCCTCATCACTGTGACCCTCACCTCCCCATCACTGTGACCCTCTCCTCCCCATCACTGTGACCCTCTCCTCATCACTGTGACCCTCTCCTCCTCATCACTGTGACCCTCACTTCCCCATCACCGTGACCCTCACCTCCTCATCACCGTGACACTCACCTCCCCATCACTGTGACCCTCACCTCCCCATCACTGTGACCCTCACTTCCCCATCACTGTGACCCTCACCTCCCCATCACTGTGACCCTCACTTCCCCATCACTGTGACCCTCACCTCCCCATCACTGTGACCCTCACCTCCTCATCACTGTGACCCTCACTTCCCAATCACCGTGACCCTCTCCTCCCCATTACTGTGACCCTCACCTCCCCATCACTGTGACCCTCACCTCCCCATCACTGTGACCCTCACCTCTCTATCACTGTGACCCTCACCTCCCCATCACAGTGACCCTCTCCTCCCCATCACTGTTACCCTCTCCTCATCACTGTGACCATCTCCATCACTGTGACCCTCACCTCCTCATCACTGTGACCCTCTCCTCCCCATCACTGTGACCCTGACCTCCCCATCACTGTGACCCTCACCTCCTCATCACTGTGACCCTCATCTCCTCATCACTGTGACCCTCACCTCCCCATCACTGTGACCCTCACCTCTCTATCACTGTGACCCTCACCTCCCCATCACAGTGACCCTCACCTCATCACTGTGACCCTCCCCATCACTGTAACCCTCTCCTCCCCTTCACTGTTACCCTCTCCTCATCACTGTAACCATCTCCATCACTGTGACCCTCACCTCCTCATCACTGTGACCCTCTCCTCCCCATCACTGTGACCCTGACCTCCCCATCACTGTGACCCTCTCCTCCTCATCACTGTGAACATTTCCCCATCACTGTGACCCTGACGTCCCCATCACTGTGAACCTGACCTCCCCATCACTGTGACCCTCACCTCCTCATCACTGTAACCCTTACCTCATTACTGTGTCCCTCTCCCCATCACTGTGACCCTGATCTCCCCATCACTGTGAACCTGACCTCCCCATCACTGTGACCCTCTCCTCCCCATCACTGTGACCCTCACCTCATCACTGTGACCCTCACCTCCTCATCACTGTGACCCTGTCCTCCCCATCACTGTGACCCTCTCCTCATCACTGTGACCCTGGCCACCCCATCACTGTGACCCTCTCCTCCCCATCACTGTGACCCTCTCCCCATCAGTGTGACCCTCACCTCCTGATCACTGTGAACCCCTCCTCCTCATCACTGTGACCCTCTCCTCATCACTGTGACCCTCACCTCCACATCACTGTGACCCTCTCCTCCCCATCACTGACCCTCACCTCCTCATCACTGTGAACCCCTCCTCCTCATCATTGTGACCCTCTCCTCATCACTGTGACCCTGACATCCCCATCACTGTGACCCTCTCCTCCCCATCTCTGTGACCCTCACCTCCCCATCACTGTGACCCTCTCCCCATCACTGTGACCCTCACCTCCCCATCACTGTGACCCTCTCCTCCCCATCACTGTGACCCTCACCTCCTCATCACTGTGACCCTCTCCTCTCCATCACTGTGACCCTCTCCTCATCACTGTGACACCCTCCTCCCCATCACTGTGACCCTCTCCTCCCCATCACTGTGACCCTCTCCCCATCACTGTAACCCTCACCTCCTTATCACTGTGACCCTCTCCTACTCATCACCGTGACCATCTCCATCACTGTGACCCTCACCTCCTCATCACTGTGACCCTCACCTCCCCATCACTGTGACCCTCACCTCCTCATCACTGTGACCCTCTCCTCCCCATCACTGTGACCCAGACCTCCCCATCAATGTGACCCTCTCCTCCCCATCACTGTGACCCTCACCTCATCACTGTGACCCTCTCCTCCTCATCACTGTGACCATTTCCCCATCACTGTGACCCTGACCTCCCCATCACTGTGAACCTGACCTCCCCATCACTGTGACCCTCACCTCCTCATCACTGTGACCCTCACCTCATCACTGTGACCCTCACCTCCTCATCACTGTGACCCTCTCCTCCCCATCACTGTGACCCTCTCCTCATCACTGTGACCCTGGCCTCCCCATCACTGTGACCCTCTCCTCCCCATCACTGTGACCCTCTCCTGATCACTGTGACCCTGACCTCCCCAACACTGTGACCCTCTCCTCCCCATCACTGTGACCCTCTCCCCATCAGCGTGACCCTCACCTCCTGATCACTGTGAACCCCTCCTCCTCATCACTGTGACCCTCTCCTCATCACTGTGAGCCTCACCTCCACATGACTGTGACCCTCTCCTCCCCATCACTGACCCTCACCTCCTCATCACTGTGAACTCCTCCTCCTCATCATTGTGACCCTCTCCTCATCACTGTGACCCTGACCTCCCCATCACTGTGACCCTCTCCTCCCCATCTCTGTGACCCTCACCTCCCCATCACTGTGACCCTCTCCCCATCACTGTGACCCTCACCTCCCCATCACTGTGACCCTCTCCTCCCCATCACTGTGACCCTCACCTCCTCATCACTGTGACCCTCTCCTCCCCATCACTGTGACCCTCTCCTCATCACTGTGAGCCCCACCTCCCCATCACTGTGACCCTCTCCACCCCATCACTGTGACCCTCACCTCCCCATCACTGTGACCCTCACCTCCTCATCACTGTGACCCTCACTGTGACCCTCTCCTCCCCATCAGTGTGACCCTGACCTCCCCATCACTGTGACCCTGTCCTCATCACTGTGACCCTCTCCTCCCCAACACTGTGACCCTCACCTCCTCATCACTGTGACCCCCTCCTCATCACTGTGACCCTCTCCTCCCCATCACTGTGACCCACTCCTCATCACTGTGACCCTCTCCTCCTCATCACTGTGACCCTCTCCTCCCCATCACTGTGACCCACTCCCCATCACTGTGACCCTCTCCTCATCACTGTGACCCTCTCCTCCCCAACACTGTGACCCTCACCTCCTCATCACTGTGACCCCCTCCTCATCACTGTGACCCTCTCCTCCCCATCACTGTGACCCTCTCCTCCCCATCACTGTGACCCTGACCTCCCCATCACTGTGACCCCCTCCTCATCACTGTGACCCTCTCCTCCCCATCACTGTGACACTGACCTCCTCATCACTGTGACCCCCTCCTCATCACTGTGACCCTCTCCTCCCCATCACTGTGACCCTCACCTCCACATCACTGTGACCCTCTCCTCCCCATCACTGTGACCCTGACCTCCCCATCACTGTGACCCCCTCCTCATCACTGTGACCCTCTCCTCCTCATCACTGTGACCCTCTCCTCCCCATCACTGTGACCCTCACCTCCTCATCACTGTGACCCCCTCCTCATCACTGTGACCCTCTCCTCCCCATCACTGTGACCCTGACCTCCCCATCACTGTGACCCCCTCCTCATCACTGTGACCCTCTCCTCCTCGTCACTGTGACCCTGTCCTCCCCGTCACTGTGACCCTCTCCTCCCCGTCACTGTGACCCTCTCCTCCCCATCACTGTGACCCCCTCCTCATCACTGTGACCCTCTCCTCCTCATCACTGTGACCCTCTCCTCCCCGTCACTGTGACCCTGTCCTCCCCGTCACTGTGACCCTCTCCTCCCCATCACTGTGACCCTGACCTCCCCATCTCTGTGACCCACTCCTGATCACTGTGACCCTCTCCTCCTCATCACTGTGACCCTCTCCTCCCCATCACTGTGACCCTGACCTCCCCATCAATGTGACCCTCTCCTCCTCATCACTGTGACCCTGACCTCCCCATCACTGTGACCCTCTCCTCCTCATCACTGTGACACTGACCTCCCCATCACTGTGACCCCCTCCTCATCACTGTGACCCTCTCCTCCCCATCACTGTGACCCTGACCTCCCCATCACTGTGACCCTCTCCTCCCCTTCACTGTGACCCTCTCCTCCCCATCACTGTGACCCTCACCTCATCACTGTGACCCTCTCCTCCCTTTCACTGTGACCCTCTCTTCCCCATCACTGTGACCCTCACCTCATCACGGTGACCCTCACCTCCTCATCACTGTGACCCTCTCCTCCCCATCACTGTGATCTCACCTCATCACTGTGACCCTCTCCTCCTCATCACTGTGACCCTGACCTCCTCATCACTGTGACCCTCACCGCCCATCACTGTGACCCTCTCCCCATCACTGTGACCCTCACCTCCCCATCACTGTGACCCTCACCTCATCACTGTGACCCTCCCCTCCCCAGCACTGTGACCCTCACTTCCCCATCACTGGGACCCCCTCATCCTCATCACTGTGACCCTCTCCTCCCCATCACTGTGACCCTCACCTCCCATCACTGTGACCCTCACCTCCCCATCACAGTGACCCTCTCCTCCCCATCACTGTGTCCCTCACCTCCCATCACTGTGACCCTCACCTCCCCATCACTGTGACCCTCTCCTCCCCATCACTGTGACCCTCACCTCCCATCACTGTGACCCTCACCTCCCCATCACTGTGACCCTCTCCTCCCCATCACTGTGACCCTCACCTCCCATCACTGTGACCCTCACCTCCCCATCAGTGTGACCCTCTCCTCGCCATCACTGTGACCCTGACCTCCCCATCACTGTGACCCCCTCCTCATCACTGTGACCCTCTCCTCCTCGTCACTGTGACCCTGTCCTCCCCGTCACTGTGACCCTCTCCTCCCCGTCACTGTGACCCTCTCCTCCCCATCACTGTGACCCCCTCCTCATCACTGTGACCCTCTCCTCCTCATCACTGTGACCCTCTCCTCCCCGTCACTGTGACCCTGTCCTCCCCGTCACTGTGACCCTCTCCTCCCCATCACTGTGACCCTGACCTCCCCATCTCTGTGACCCACTCCTGATCACTGTGACCCTCTCCTCCTCATCACTGTGACCCTCTCCTCCCCATCACTGTGACCCTGACCTCCCCATCAATGTGACCCTCTCCTCCTCATCACTGTGACCCTGACCTCCCCATCACTGTGACCCTCTCCTCCTCATCACTGTGACACTGACCTCCCCATCACTGTGACCCCCTCCTCATCACTGTGACCCTCTCCTCCCCATCACTGTGACCCTGACCTCCCCATCACTGTGACCCTCTCCTCCCCTTCACTGTGACCCTCTCCTCCCCATCACTGTGACCCTCACCTCATCACTGTGACCCTCTCCTCCCTTTCACTGTGACCCTCTCTTCCCCATCACTGTGACCCTCACCTCATCACGGTGACCCTCACCTCCTCATCACTGTGACCCTCTCCTCCCCATCACTGTGATCTCACCTCATCACTGTGACCCTCTCCTCCTCATCACTGTGACCCTGACCTCCTCATCACTGTGACCCTCACCGCCCATCACTGTGACCCTCTCCCCATCACTGTGACCCTCACCTCCCCATCACTGTGACCCTCACCTCATCACTGTGACCCTCCCCTCCCCAGCACTGTGACCCTCACTTCCCCATCACTGGGACCCCCCTCATCCTCATCACTGTGACCCTCTCCTCCCCATCACTGTGACCCTCACCTCCCATCACTGTGACCCTCACCTCCCCATCACAGTGACCCTCTCCTCCCCATCACTGTGTCCCTCACCTCCCATCACTGTGACCCTCACCTCCCCATCACTGTGACCCTCTCCTCCCCATCACTGTGACCCTCACCTCCCATCACTGTGACCCTCACCTCCCCATCACTGTGACCCTCTCCTCCCCATCACTGTGACCCTCACCTCCCATCACTGTGACCCTCACCTCCCCATCAGTGTGACCCTCTCCTCGCCATCACTGTGACCCCCTCATCCTCATCACTGTGACCCTCTCCTCCCCATCACTGTGACCCTCTCCTCCCCATCACTGTGACCCTCACCTCCCATCACTGTGACCCTCACCTCCCCATCACTGTGATCCTCACCTCCCCATCACTGTGACCCTCACCTCCCATCACTGTGACCCTCACCTCCCCAGCACTGTGACCCTCACTTCCCCATCACTGGGACCCTCTCATGCTCATCACTGTGACCCTCTCCTCCTCATCACTGTGACCCTCTCCCCATCACTGTGACCCTCTTCTCATCACTGTGACCCTCTCCCCATCACTGTGACCCTCTCCTCCTTATCACTGTGACCCTCTCCTACTCATCACTGTGACCCTCTCCCCATCACTGTGACCCTCTCTTCCCCATCACTGTGACCCTGACCTCTCCATCACTGTGACCCCTCCTCTTCACTGTGACCCTCTCCTCCCCATCACTGTGACCCTCTTTTCCCCATCACTGTGACCCTGACCTCCCCATCACTGTGACCCCTCCTCTTCACTGTGACCCTCTCCTCCCCATCACTGTGACCCTGACCTCCCCATCACTGTGACCCCCTCCTCATCACTGTGACCCTCTCCTCCTCATCACTGTGACATTCTCCTCCCCATCACTGTGACCCCCTCCTCATCACTGTGACCCCCTCCTCATCACTGTGACCCTCTCCTCCCCATCACTGTGACCCTCTGCTCCCCGTCACTGTGACCCTCTCCCCATCACTGTGACCCTCTCTGCCCCATCACTGTGACACTCTCCTCATCACTGTGACCCTCTCCCCATCACTGTGACCCTCTCTTCCCCATCACTGTGACCCTCTCCCCATCACTGTGACCCTCACCTCATCACTGTGACCCTCTCCTCCCCATCACTGTGACCCTCACCTCCTCATCACTGTGACCCTCTCCCCATCACTGTGACGCTCACCCCATCTCTGTGACCCTCCCCTCCTCACCACTGTGACCCTCTCCTCATCACTGTGACCCTCTCCTCCCCATCACTGTGACCCTCCCCTCCTCACCACTGTGACCCTCTCCTCATCACTGTGACCCTCTCCTCCTCATCACTGTGACCCTCTCCCCATCACTGTGACGCTCACCCCATCTCTGTGACCCTCCCCTCCTCACCACTGTGACCCTCTCCTCATTACTGTGAACCTCTCCTCCCCATCACTGTGACCCTCTCCTCCTCATCACTGTGACCCTCTCCCTATCACTGTGACGCTCACCCCATCTCTGTGACCCTCCCCTCCTCACCACTGTGACCCTCTCCTCATCACTGTGACCCTCTCCTCCCCATCACTGTGACCCTCCCCTCCTCACCACTGTGACCCTCTCCTCATCACTGTGACCCTCTCCTCCTCATCACTGTGACCCTCCCCTCCCCATCACTATGACCCTCTCCTCATGACTGTGACCCTCTCCTCCTCATCACTGTGACCCTCACTTCCCCATCACTGTGACCCTCACCTCCTCATCACTCTGACCCTCAACTCCTCATCACTGTGACCCCCTCCTCATCACTGTGACCCTCACCTCCTCATTACTGTGACCCCCTCCGCATCACTGTGACCATCACCTCCGCATCACTGTGACCCTCAACTCCCTATCACTGTGACCCTTTCCTCCCTATCACTGTGACCCTCTCCTCCTCATCACTGTGACCCTCTCCCCATCAATGTGAACCTCTCGTCCTCATCACTGTGACCTTCTCCCCATCACTGTGACCCCCTGCTCCCCATCACTGTGACCCTCTCCTCCTCATCACTGTGACCCTGACCTCCCCATCACTGTGACCCCCTCCTGATCACTGTGACCCTCTCCTCCCATCACTGTGACCCTCTCCCCATCACTGTGACCCTCTCCTCCCCATCACTGTGACCCTCTCCTCATCACTGTGACCCTCTCCTCATCGTCACAGTGACCCCCTCCTCATTACTGTGACCCTCTCCTCCTCATCACTGTGACCCTCTCCTCCCCATCACTGTGACCCTCTCCTCCGCATCATTGTGACCCTCACCTCATCACTGTGACCCTCTCCTCCCCATCACTGTGACCCTCTCCCCATCACGGTGACCCCCTCCTCATTATTGTGACCCTCTCCTCCTCATCACTGTGACCCTCTCCTCATTACTGTGACCCTCTCCTCCGCATCATTGTGACCCTCACCTCATCACTGTGACCCTCTCCTCCCCATCACTGTGACCCTCTCCCCATCACTGTGACCCCCTCATCCCCATCACTGTGACCCTCTCCCCATCACTGTGACCCTCTCCTCATAACTGTAACCCTCACCTCCTCATCACTGTGAACCCCTCCTCATCACTGTGACACTCACCTGCTCATCACCCTGACCCTCACCTCCCCATCCCTGTGACCCTCACCTCCCCATTACTGTGACCCCCCTCCTCCTCATCACTGTGACCCTCACCTCCTCATCAGTGTGACCCTCTCCTCATCAGTGTGACCCTCACCTCCTCATCACTGTGACCCTCACCTCCTCATCACTGTTACCCCCCTCCTCATCACTGTGACCCTCACCTCCTCATCACTGTGACCCTCAACTCCCAATCCCTGTGACCTTCTCCACATCACTGTGACCCCCGCCTCATCCCTGTGAACCAGTCCTCATCACTGTGACCCCCTCCTCATCACTGTGACCCTCTTCTCCCCATCACTGTGACCCTCCCCTCCTCACCACTGTGACCCTCTCCTCAACACTGTGACCCTCTCCTCCTCATCACTGTGACCCTCTCCTCCCCATCACTATGACCCTCTCCTCATGACTGTGACCCTCTCCTCCTCATCACTGTGACCCTCACTTCCCCATCACTGTGACCCTCACCTCCTCATCACTCTGACCCTCAACTCCATATCACTGTGACACCCTCCTCATCACTGTGACCCTCACCTCCTCATTACTGTGACCCCCTCCGCATCACTGTGACCATCACCTCCGCATCACTGTGACCCTCAACTCCGTATCACTGTGACCCTTTCCTCCCCATCACTGTGACCCTCACCTCCTCATCACTGTGACCCTCACCTCCACATCACTGTGACCGTCAGCTCCTCATCACTGTGACCCTCACCTCCTCATCACTGTGACCCCCTCCTCATCCCTGTGACCCTCACCTCCTCATCACTGTGACCCTCTCCTCCCCATCACTGTGACCCCCTCCTCATCACTGTGACCCTCTCCTCCTCATCACTGTGACCCTCACCTCCCCATCACTGTGACCCTCTCCCCATCACTGTGACCCCCTCCTCATCACTGTGACCCTCACCTCCTCATCACTGTGACCCTCACCTCCCCATCACTGTGACCCTCAGCTCCTCATCACTGTGACCCTATCCTCCTCATCACTGTGACCCTCACCTCCTCATCACTGTGACCCCCTCCTCATCACTGTGACCCTCACCTCCTCATCACTGTGACCCTCTCCTCGCCATCACTGTGACCGTCCCCTCCTCACCACTGTGACCCTCTCCTCATCACTGTGACCCTCTCCTCCTCATCACTGTGACCCTCTACTCATCACTGTGACCCTCTCCTCCCCATCACTATGACCCTCTCCTCATGACTGTGACCCTCTCCTCCTCATCACTGTGACCCTCACTTCCCCATCACTGTGACCCCCTGCTCCCCATCACTGTGACCCTCTCCTCCTCATCACTGTGACCCTGACCTCCCCATCACTGTGACCCCCTCCTGATCACTGTGACCCTCTCCTCCCATCACTGTGACCCTCTCCCCATCACTGTGACCCTCTCCTCCCCATCACTGTGACCCTCTCCTCATCACTGTGACCCTCTCCTCATCGTCACAGTGACCCCCTCCTCATTACTGTGACCCTCTCCTCCTCATCACTGTGACCCTCTCCTCCCCATCACTGTGACCCTCTCCTCCGCATCATTGTGACCCTCACCTCATCACTGTGACCCTCTCCTCCCCATCACTGTGACCCTCTCCCCATCACGGTGACCCCCTCCTCATTATTGTGACCCTCTCCTCCTCATCACTGTGACCCTCTCCTCATTACTGTGACCCTCTCCTCCGCATCATTGTGACCCTCACCTCATCACTGTGACCCTCTCCTCCCCATCACTGTGACCCTCTCCCCATCACTGTGACCCCCTCATCCCCATCACTGTGACCCTCTCCCCATCACTGTGACCCTCTCCTCATAACTGTAACCCTCACCTCCTCATCACTGTGAACCCCTCCTCATCACTGTGACACTCACCTGCTCATCACCCTGACCCTCACCTCCCCATCCCTGTGACCCTCACCTCCCCATTACTGTGACCCCCTCCTCCTCATCACTGTGACCCTCACCTCCTCATCAGTGTGACCCTCTCCTCATCAGTGTGACCCTCACCTCCTCATCACTGTGACCCTCACCTCCTCATCACTGTTACCCCCACCTCATCACTGTGACCCTCACCTCCTCATCACTGTGACCCTCAACTCCCAATCCCTGTGACCTTCTCCACATCACTGTGACCCCCGCCTCATCCCTGTGAACCAGTCCTCATCACTGTGACCCCCTCCTCATCACTGTGACCCTCTTCTCCCCATCACTGTGACCCTCCCCTCCTCACCACTGTGACCCTCTCCTCAACACTGTGACCCTCTCCTCCTCATCACTGTGACCCTCTCCTCCCCATCACTATGACCCTCTCCTCATGACTGTGACCCTCTCCTCCTCATCACTGTGACCCTCACTTCCCCATCACTGTGACCCTCACCTCCTCATCACTCTGACCCTCAACTCCATATCACTGTGACACCCTCCTCATCACTGTGACCCTCACCTCCTCATTACTGTGACCCCCTCCGCATCACTGTGACCATCACCTCCGCATCACTGTGACCCTCAACTCCGTATCACTGTGACCCTTTCCTCCCCATCACTGTGACCCTCACCTCCTCATCACTGTGACCCTCACCTCCACATCACTGTGACCGTCAGCTCCTCATCACTGTGACCCTCACCTCCTCATCACTGTGACCCCCTCCTCATCCCTGTGACCCTCACCTCCTCATCACTGTGACCCTCTCCTCCCCATCACTGTGACCCCCTCCTCATCACTGTGACCCTCTCCTCCTCATCACTGTGACCCTCACCTCCCCATCACTGTGACCCTCTCCCCATCACTGTGACCCCCTCCTCATCACTGTGACCCTCACCTCCTCATCACTGTGACCCTCACCTCCCCATCACTGTGACCCTCAGCTCCTCATCACTGTGACCCTATCCTCCTCATCACTGTGACCCTCACCTCCTCATCACTGTGACCCCCTCCTCATCACTGTGACCCTCACCTCCTCATCACTGTGACCCTCTCCTCGCCATCACTGTGACCGTCCCCTCCTCACCACTGTGACCCTCTCCTCATCACTGTGACCCTCTCCTCCTCATCACTGTGACCCTCTACTCATCACTGTGACCCTCTCCTCCCCATCACTATGACCCTCTCCTCATGACTGTGACCCTCTCCTCCTCATCACTGTGACCCTCACTTCCCCATCACTGTGACCCTCACCTCCTCATCACTCTGACCCTCAACTCCTCATCACTGTGACCCCCTCCTCATCACTGTGACCCTCACCTCCTCATTACTGTGACCCCCTCCGCATCACTGTGACCCTCAACTCCCTATCACTGTGACCCTCTCCCCATCACTGTGACCCTCACCTCCTCATCACTGTGACCGTCACCTCCCCATCACTGTGACCCCCTCCTCCTCATCACTGTGACCCTCACCTCCTCATCACTGTGACCCCCTCCCCATCACTGTGACCCTCACCTCCTCATCAGTGTGAACCTCTCCTCATTACTGTGACCCTCAACTCCATATCACTGTGACCCCCTCCTCATCACTGTGACCCTCACCTCCTCATTACTGTGACCCCCTCCGCATCACTGTGACCATCACCTCCGCATCACTGTGACCCTCAACTCCGTAGCACTGTGACCCTTTCCTCCCCATCACTGTGACCCTCACCTCCTCATCACTGTGACCCTCACCTCCACATCACTGTGACCGTCAGCTCCTCATCACTGTGACCCTCAGCTCCTCATCACTGTGACCCCCTCCTCATCCCTGTGACCCTCACCTCCTCATCACTGTGACCCTCTCCTCCCCATCACTGTGACCCCCTCCTCATCACTGTGACCCTCTCCTCCTCATCACTGTGACCCTCACCTCCCCATCACTGTGACCCCCTCCTCATCACTGTGACCCTCACCTCCTCATCACTGTGACCCTCACCTCCCCATCACTGTGACCCTCAGCTCCTCATCACTGTGACCCTATCCTCCTCATCACTGTGACCCTCACCTCCTCATCACTGTGACCCCCTCCTCATCACTGTGACCCTCACCTCCTCATCACTGTGACCCTCCCCTCCTCACCACTGTGACCCTCTCCTCATCACTGTGACCCTCTCCTCCCCATCACTGTGACCCTCCCCTCCTCACCACTGTGACCCTCTCCTCATCACTGTGACCCTCTCCTCCTCATCACTGTGACCCTCACTTCCCCATCACTGTGACCCCCTGCTCCCCATCACTGTGACCCTCTCCTCCTCATCACTGTGACCCTGACCTCCCCATCACTGTGACCCCCTCCTGATCACTGTGACCCTCTCCTCCCATCACTGTGACCCTCTCCCCATCACTGTGACCCTCTCCTCCCCATCACTGTGACCCTCTCCTCATCACTGTGACCCTCTCCTCATCATCACTGTGACCCCCTCCTCATTACTGTGACCCTCTCCTCCTCATCACTGTGACCCTCTCCTCCCCATCACTGTGACCCTCTCCTCCGCATCATTGTGACCCTCACCTCATCACTGTGACCCTCTCCTCCCCATCACTGTGACCCTCTCCCCATCACTGTGACCCCCTCCTCATTACTGTGACCTTCTCCTCCTCATCACTGTGACCCTCTCCTCATTACTGTGACCCTGACCTCCGCATCACTGTGACCCTCTCCTCCGCATCATTGTGACCCTCACCTCATCACTGTGACCCTCTCCTCCGCATCACTGTGACCCTCTCCCCATCACTGTGACCCCCTCATCCCCATCACTGTGACCCTCTCCCCATCACTGTGACCCTCTCCTCATAACTGTAACCCTCACCTCCTCATCACTGTGAACCCCTCCTCATCACTGTGACACTCACCTGCTCATCACCCTGACCCTCACCTCCCCATCCCTGTGACCCTCACCTCCCCATTACTGTGACCCCCTCCTCCTCATCACTGTGACCCTCACCTCCTCATCAGTGTGACCCTCTCCTCATCAGTGTGACCCTCACCTCCTCATCACTGTGACCCTCATCTCCTCATCACTGTTACCCCCTCCTCATCACTGTGACCCTCACCTCCTCATCACTGTGACCCTCAACTCCCAATCCCTGTGACCTTCTCCACATCACTGTGACCCCCGCCTCATCCCTGTGAACCAGTCCTCATCACTGTGACCCCCTCCTCATCACTGTGACCCTCTTCTCCCCATCACTGTGACCCTCCCCTCCTCACCACTGTGACCCTCTCCTCATCACTGTGACCCTCTCCTCCTCATCACTGTGACCCTCTCCTCCCCATCACTATGACCCTCTCCTCATGACTGTGACCCTCTCCTCCTCATCACTGTGACCCTCACTTCCCCATCACTGTGACCCTCACCTCCTCATCACTCTGACCCTCAACTCCATATCACTGTGACCCCCTCCTCATCACTGTGACCCTCACCTCCTCATTACTGTGACCCCCTCCGCATCACTGTGACCATCACCTCCGCATCACTGTGACACTCAACTCCGTATCACTGTGACCCTTTCCTCCCCATCACTGTGACCCTCACCTCCTCATCACTGTGACCCTCACCTCCACATCACTGTGACCGTCAGCTCCTCATCACTGTGACCCTCACCTCCTCATCACTGTGACCCCCTCCTCATCCCTGTGACCCTCACCTCCTCATCACTGTGACCCTCTCCTCCCCATCACTGTGACCCCCTCCTCATCACTGTGACCCTCTCCTCCTCATCACTGTGACCCTCACCTCCCCATCACTGTGACCCTCTCCCCATCACTGTGACCCCCTCCTCATCACTGTGACCCTCACCTCCTCATCACTGTGACCCTCACCTCCCCATCACTGTGACCCTCAGCTCCTCATCACTGTGACCCTATCCTCCTCATCACTGTGACCCTCACCTCCTCATCACTGTGACCCCCTCCTCATCACTGTGACCCTCACCTCCTCATCACTGTGACCCTCTCCTCGCCATCACTGTGACCCTCCCCTCCTCACCACTGTGACCCTCTCCTCATCACTGTGACCCTCTCCTCCTCATCACTGTGACCCTCTACTCATCACTGTGACCCTCTCCTCCCCATCACTATGACCCTCTCCTCATGACTGTGACCCTCTCCTCCTCATCACTGTGACCCTCACTTCCCCATCACTGTGACCCTCACCTCCTCATCACTCTGACCCTCAACTCCTCATCATTGTGACCCCCTCCTCATCACTGTGACCCTCACCTCCTCATTACTGTGACCCCCTCCGCATCACTGTGACCCTCAACTCCCTATCACTGTGACCCTCTCCCCATCACTGTGACCCTCACCTCCTCATCACTGTGACCGTCACCTCCACATCACTGTGACCGTCACCTCCCCATCACTGTGACCCCCTCCTCATCACTGTGACCCTCACCTCCTCATCACTGTGACCCTCACCTCCCCATCACTGTGACCCTCAGCTCCTCATCACTGTGACCCTCTCCTCCTCATCACTGTGACCCTCACCTCCTCATCACTGTGACCCCCTCCTCATCACTGTGACCCTCACCTCCTCATCACTGTGACCCTCTCCTCCCCATCACTTTGACCCTGACCTCCTCATCACTGTGACCCTCACCTCCCCATCACTGTGACCCTCTCCCCATCACTGTGACCCTCTCCTCATCACTGAGACACTCACCTCCTCATCACTGTGACCCCCTCCTCATCACTGTGACACTCACCTATTCATAACCCTGACCCTCACCTCCCCATCCCTGTGACCCTCACCTCCCCATCACTGTGACCCCCTCCTCCTCATCACTGTGACCCTCACCTCCTCATCACTGTGACCCCCTCCCCATCACTGTGACCCTCACCTCCTCATCAGTGTGAACCTCTCCTCATCACTGTGACCCTCACCTCCTCATCACTGTGACCCTCACCTCCTCATCACTGTTACCTCCTCCTCATCACTGTGACCATCACCCCCTCATCACTGTGACCCTCACCTCCCCATCCCTGTGACCCACTCCTCATCACTGTGACCCCCTCCTCATCACTGTGACCCTCCCCTCCTCACCACTGTGACCCTCTCCACATCACTGTGACCCTCTCCTCCTCATCACTGTGACCCTCTCCTCATCACTGTGACCCTCTCATCCCCATCACTGTGACCCCCTCCTCATCCCTGTGACCCTCACCTCCTCATCACTGTGACCCTCTCCTCCCCATCACTGTGACCCCCTCCTCATCACTGTGACCCTCTCCTCCTCATCACTGTGACCCTCACCTCCCCATCACTGTGACCCTCTCCCCATCACTGTGACCCCCTCCTCATCACTGTGACCCTCACCTCCTCATCACTGTGACCCTCACCTCCCCATCACTGTGACCCTCAGCTCCTCATCACTGTGACCCTATCCTCCTCATCACTGTGACCCTCACCTCCTCATCACTGTGACCCCCTCCTCATCACTGTGACCCTCACCTCCTCATCACTGTGACCCTCTCCTCGCCATCACTGTGACCCTCCCCTCCTCACCACTGTGACCCTCTCCTCATCACTGTGACCCTCTCCTCCTCATCACTGTGACCCTCTACTCATCACTGTGACCCTCTCCTCCCCATCACTATGACCCTCTCCTCATGACTGTGACCCTCTCCTCCTCATCACTGTGACCCTCACTTCCCCATCACTGTGACCCTCACCTCCTCATCACTCTGACCCTCAACTCCTCATCACTGTGACCCCCTCCTCATCACTGTGACCCTCACCTCCTCATTACTGTGACCCCCTCCGCATCACTGTGACCCTCAACTCCCTATCACTGTGACCCTCTCCCCATCACTGTGACCCTCACCTCCTCATCACTGTGACCGTCACCTCCACATCACTGTGACCGTCACCTCCCCATCACTGTGACCCCCTCCTCCTCATCACTGTGACCCTCACCTCCTCATCACTGTGACCCCCTCCCCATCACTGTGACCCTCACCTCCTCATCAGTGTGAACCTCTCCTCATTACTGTGACCCTCAACTCCATATCACTGTGACCCCCTCCTCATCACTGTGACCCTCACCTCCTCATTACTGTGACCCCCTCCGCATCACTGTGACCATCACCTCCGCATCACTGTGACCCTCAACTCCGTATCACTGTGACCCTTTCCTCCCCATCACTGTGACCCTCACCTCCTCATCACTGTGACCCTCACCTCCACATCACTGTGACCGTCAGCTCCTCATCACTGTGACCCTCAGCTCCTCATCACTGTGACCCCCTCCTCATCCCTGTGACCCTCACCTCCTCATCACTGTGACCCTCTCCTCCCCATCACTGTGACCCCCTCCTCATCACTGTGACCCTCTCCTCCTCATCACTGTGACCCTCACCTCCCCATCACTGTGACCCCCTCCTCATCACTGTGACCCTCACCTCCTCATCACTGTGACCCTCACCTCCCCATCACTGTGACCCTCAGCTCCTCATCACTGTGACCCTATCCTCCTCATCACTGTGACCCCCTCCTCATCACTGTGACCCTCACCTCCTCATCACTGTGACCCTCTCCTCCCCATCACTGTGACCCTCCCCTCCTCACCACTGTGACCCTCTCCTCATCACTGTGACCCTCTCCTCCTCATCACTGTGACCCTCTACTCATCACTGTGACCCTCTCCTCCCCATCACTATGACCCTCTCCTCATGACTGTGACCCTCTCCTCCTCATCACTGTGACCCTCACTTCCCCATCACTGTGACCCTCACCTCCTCATCACTCTGACCCTCAACTCCTCATCACTGTGACCCCCTCCTCATCACTGTGACCCTCACCTCCTCATTACTGTGACCCCCTCCGCATCACTGTGACCCTCAACTCCCTATCACTGTGACCCTCTCCCCATCACTGTGACCCTCACCTCCTCATCACTGTGACCGTCACCTCCACATCACTGTGACCGTCACCTCCCCATCACTGTGACCCCCTCCTCATCACTGTGACCCTCACCTCCTCATCACTGTGACCCTCACCTCCCCATCACTGTGACCCTCAGCTCCTCATCACTGTGACCCTCTCCTCCTCATCACTGTGACCCTCACCTCCTCATCACTGTGACCCCCTCCTCATCACTGTGACCCTCACCTCCTCATCACTGTGACCCTCTCCTCCCCATCACTGTGACCCTGACCTCCTCATCACTGTGACCCTCACCTCCCCATCACTGTGACCCTCTCCCCATCACTGTGACCCTCTCCTCATCACTGAGACACTCACCTCCTCATCACTGTGACCCCCTCCTCATCACTGTGACACTCACCTATTCATAACCCTGACCCTCACCTCCCCATCCCTGTGACCCTCACCTCCCCATCACTGTGACCCCCTCCTCCTCATCACTGTGACCCTCACCTCCTCATCACTGTGACCCCCTCCCCATCACTGTGACCCTCACCTCCTCATCAGTGTGAACCTCTCCTCATCACTGTGACCCTCACCTCCTCATCACTGTGACCCTCACCTCCTCATCACTGTTACCTCCTCCTCATCACTGTGACCATCACCCCCTCATCACTGTGACCCTCACCTCCCCATCCCTGTGACCCACTCCTCATCACTGTGACCCCCTCCTCATCACTGTGACCCTCCCCTCCTCACCACTGTGACCCTCTCCACATCACTGTGACCCTCTCCTCCTCATCACTGTGACCCTCTCCTCATCACTGTGACCCTCTCATCCCCATCACTGTGACCCTCTCCTCATCACTGTGACCCTCTCCTCCTCATCAGTGTGACCCTCACTTCCCCATCACCGTGACCCTCACCTCCCCATCACCTTGACCCTCACCTCCTCATCACTGTGACCCTCACCTCCCTATCACTGTGACCCTCACCTCCCCATCACTGTGACCCTCACTTCCCCATCACTGTGACCCCCTCCTCATCACTGTGACCCTCACCTCCCCATCACTGTGACCCTCACCTCCCCATCACTGTGACCCTCTCCTCATCACTGTGACCCTCTCCTCCTCATCACTGTGACCCTCACTTCCCCATCACCGTGACCCTCACCTCCTCATCACCGTGACCCTCACCTCCCCATCACTGTGACCCTCACTTCCCCATCACTGTGACCCTCACCTCCCCATCACTGTGACCCTCACTTCCCCATCACTGTGACCCTCACCTCCCCATCACTGTGACCCTCACCTCCTCATCACTGTGACCCTCACTTCCCCATCACCGTGACCCTCTCCTCCCCATTACTGTGCCCCTCACCTCCCCATCACTGTGACCCTCACTTCCCCATCACTGTGACCCTCACCTCTCTATCACTGTGACCCTCACCTCCCCATCACAGTGACCCTCTCCTCCCCATCACTGTTACCCTCTCCTCATCACTGTGACCATCTCCATCACTGTGACCCTCACCTCCTCATCACTGTGACCCTCTCCTCCCCATCACTGTGACCCTGACCTCCCCATCACTGTGACCCTCACCTCCTCATCACTGTGACCCTCATCACTGTGACCCTCACCTCCCCATCACTGTGACCCTCACCTCTCTATCACTGTGACCCTCACCTCCCCATCACAGTGACCCTCACCTCATCACTGTGACCCTCCCCATCACTGTGACCCTCTCCCCATCACTGTAACCATCTCCATCACTGTGACCCTCACCTCCTCTTCACTGTGACCCTCTCCTCCCCATCACTGTGACCCTGACCTCCCCATCAATGTGACCCTCTCCTCCCCATCACTGTGACCCTGACCTCCCCATCACTGTGACCCTCTCCTCCTCATCACTGTGACCATTTCCCCATCAATTTGACCCTGACCTCCCCATCACTGTGACCCTCACCTCCTCATCACTGTGACCCTCACCTCATTACTGTGACCCTCTCCCCATCACTGTGACCCTGACCTCCCCATCACTGTGAACCTGACCTCCCCATCACTGTGACCCTCACCTCCTCATCACTGTGACCCTCACCTCATTACTGTGACCCTCTCCCCATCACTGTGACCCTGACCTCCCCATCACTGTGAACCTGACCTCCCCATCACTGTGACCCTCTCCTCCCCATCACTGTGACCCTCCCCTCATCACTGTGACCCTCACCTCCTCATCACTGTGACCCTCCCCTCCCCATCACTGTGACCCTCTCCTCATCGCTGTGACCCTGGCCACCCCATCACTGTGACCCTCTCCTCCCC
The DNA here is from genome assembly GCF_048418815.1 of Hemitrygon akajei. Classification (NCBI taxonomy): domain Eukaryota; kingdom Metazoa; phylum Chordata; class Chondrichthyes; order Myliobatiformes; family Dasyatidae; genus Hemitrygon; species Hemitrygon akajei. The sequence goes on along the minus strand of NC_133134.1, from coordinate 102,250,940 downwards.
ATCACTGTGACCCTCTCCTGATCACTGTGACACTGACCTCCCCATCACTGTGACCCTCTCCTCCCCATCTCTGTGACCCTCACCTCCCCATCACTGTGACCCTGTCCCCATCACTGTGACCCTCACCTCCCCATCACTGTGACCCTCTCCTCCCCATTACTGTGACCCTCACCTCCTCATCACTGTGACCCTCTCCTCCCCAACACTGTGACCCTCTCCTCATCACTGTGACCACCTCCTCCTCATCACTGTGACCCTCTCCTCCCCATCACTGTGACCCTCACTTCCCCATCACTGTGACCCTCACCTCCTCATCACTGTGACCCTCCCCTCCCCATCACTGTGACCCTCTCCCCATCACTGTGACCCTCACCTCATCACTGTGATCTCACCTCATCACTGTGACCCTCTCCTCCTCATCACTGTGACCCTCTTCTCCCCATCACTGTGACCCTCTCCCCATCACTGTGACCCTCACCTCATCACTGTGACCCTCACGTCCCCATCACTGTGACCCTCACCTCCCCATCACTGTGACCCTCACCTCCTCATCACTGTGACCCTCACTTCCCCATCACCGTGACCCTCTCCTCCCCATTACTGTGCCCCTCACCTTCCCATCACTGTGACCCTGACCTCCCCATCACTGACCCCCTCCTCATCACTGTGACCCTCTCCTCCCCATCACTGTGACCCTCTCCTCCCCATCACTGTGACCCCCTCCTCATCACTGTGACCCTCTCCTCCCCATCACTGTGACCCCCTCCTCATGTCTGTGACCACCTCCTCATCACTGTGATCCTCTCCTCCCCTTCACTGTGACCCTCTCCTCCCCATCACTGTGACCCTCACCTCATCACTGTGACCCTCACCTCCTCATCACTGTGACCCTCTCCTCCCCTTCACTGTGACCCTCTCCTCCTCATCACTGTGACCCTCACCTCATCACTGTGACCCTCACCTCCTCTTTAATGTGACCCTGACCTCCCCATCACTGTGACCCTCTCCTCATCACTGTGACCCTCTCCTCCCCATCACTGTGATCCTCACCTCCCATCACTGTGACCCTCACCTCCCATCACAGTGACCCTCACCTCATCACTGTGACCCTCCCCTCCTCATCACTGTGACCCTCACCTCCTCATCACTGTGACCCTCTCCCCATCACTGTGACCCTCCCCTCCTCATCACTGTGACCCTCACCTCCTCATCACTGTGACCCTGACCTCCCCATCACTGTGACCCTCTCCTCCCCATCACTGTGACCCTGACCTCCTCATCACTGTGACCCTCACCTCCCATCACTGTGACCCTCACCTCATCACTGTGACCCTCCCCTCCTCATCACTGTGACCCTGACCTCCCCATCACTGTGACCCTCACCTCATCACTGTGACCCTCACCTCCTCATCACTGTGACCCTCCCCTCCCCAGCACTGTGACCCTCACTTCCCCATCACTGGGACCCCCTCATGCTCATCACTGTGACCCTCACCTCCTCATCACTGTGACCCTCACCTCATTACTGTGACCCTCTCCCCATCACTGTGACCCTGACCTCCCCATCACTGTGAACCTGACCTCCCCATCACTGTGACCCACTCCTCCCCATCACTGTGACCCTCACCTCATCACTGTGACCCTCACCTCCTCATCAATGTGACCCTCTCCTCCCCATCACTGTGACCCTCTCCTCATCACTGTGAACCCATCCTCCTCATCATTGTGACCCTCTCCTCATCACTGTGACCCTGACCTCCCCATCACTGTGACCCTCACCTCCCCATCACTGTGACCCTATCCTCCCCATCACTGTGACCCTCTCCTCATCACTGTGACCCACTCCTCCCCATCACTGTGACCCTCTCCTCCCCATCACTGTGACCCTCACCTCCCCATCACTGTGACCCTCACCTCCTCATCATTGTGACTCACTCCTCCCCATCACTGTGACCCTCTCCCCATCACTGTGACCCTCACCTCATCACTGAGATCTCACCTCATCACTGTGACCCTCTCCTCCTCATCACTGTGACCCTCTTCTCCCCATCACTGTGACCCTCTCCCCATCACTGTGACCCTCACCTCATCACTGTGACCCTCTCCTCCTCATCACTGTGACCCTCACCTCCTCATCACTGTGACCCTCTCCTCCCAATCACTGTGACCCTCTCCTCATCACTGTGACCCACTCCTCCCCATCACTGTGACCCTCTCCTCCCCATCACTGTGACCCTCACCTCCCCATCACTGTGACCCTCACCTCCTCATCATTGTGACTCTCTCCTCCCCATCACTGTGACCCTCTCCCCATCACTGTGACCCTCACCTCATCACTGAGATCTCACCTCATCTCTGTGACCCTCTCCTCCTCATCACTGTGACACTCTTCTCCCCATCACTGTGACCCTCTCCCCATCACTGTGACCCTCACCTCATCACTGTGACCCTCTCCTCCTCATCACTGTGACCCTCTCCCCATCACTGTGACCCTCTCCTCATCACTGTGACCCTCTCCCCATCACTGTGATCCTCTCCTCCTCATCACTGTGACCCTCTCCTCCCCATCACTGTGACCCTGACCTCCCCATCACTATGACCCTGACCTCCCCATCACTGTGACCCCCTCCTCATCACTGTGACCCTCTCCTCCCCATCACTGTGACCCCCTCCTCATGTCTGTGATCCTCTCCTCCCCTTCACTGTGACCCTCTCCTCCCCATCACTGTGACCCTCTCCTCATCACTGTGATCCTCTCCTCCCCTTCACTGTGACCCTCTCCTCCCCATCACTGTGACCCTAACCTCATCACTGTGACCCTCACCTCCTCATCACTGTGACCCTCTCCTCCCCTTCACTGTGACCCTCTCCTCCCCATCACTGTGACCCTCACCTCATCACTGTGACCCTCACCTCCTCATCACTGTGACCCTCTCCTCATCACTGTGACCCTGACCTCCCCATCACTGTGACCCTCTCCTCCCCATCACTGTGATCCTCACCTCCCATCACTGTGACCCTCACCTCCCATCACTGTGACCCTCACCTCATCACTGTGACCCTCCCCTCCTCATCACTGTGACCCTCACCTCCTCATCACTGTGACCCTCTCGCCATCACTGTGACCCCCTCCTCCCCATCACTGTGACCCTCACCTCCCCATCACTGTGACCCTCTCCTCCCCATCACTGTGACCCTCTCCTCATCACTGTGACCCTGACCTCCCCATCACTGTGACCCTCTCCTCCCCATCACTGTGATCCTCACCTCCCATCACTGTGACCCTCACCTCATCACTGTGACCCTCCCCTCCTCATCACTGTGACCCTCCCCTCCTCATCACTGTGACCCCTTCCTCATCACTGTGACCCTCACCTCATCACTGTGACCCTCCCCTCCTCATCACTGTGAACCCCTCCTCATCACTGTGACACTCACCTGCTCATCACCCTGACCCTCACCTCCCCATCCCTGTGACCCTCACCTCCCCATCACTGTGACCCCCTCCTCCTCATCACTGTGACCCTCACCTCCTCATCACTGTGACCCCCTCCCCATCACTGTGACCCTCACCTCCTCATCAGTGTGACCCTCACCTCATCAGTGTGACCCTCACCTCCTCATCACTGTGACCCTCACCTCCTCATCACTGTTACCCCCTCCTCATCACTGTGACCCTCACCTCCTCATCACTGTGACCCTCAACTCCCAATCCCTGTGACTTTCTCCACATCACTGTGACCCCCGCCTCATCCCTGTGAACCAGTCCTCATCACTGTGACCCCCTCCTCATCACTGTGACCCTCTTCTCCCCATCACTGTGACCCTCCCCTCCTCACCACTGTGACCCTCTCCTCATCACTGTGACCCTCTCCTCCTCATCACTGTGACCCTCTCCTCCCCATCACTATGACCCTCTCCTCATGACTGTGACCCTCTCCTCCTCATCACTGTGACCCTCACTTCCCCATCACTGTGACCCTCACCTCCTCATCACTCTGACCCTCAACTCCATATCACTGTGACCCCCTCCTCATCACTGTGACCCTCACCTCCTCATCACTGTGACCCTCACCTCCTCATTACTGTGACCCCCTCCGCATCACTGTGACCATCACCTCCGCATCACTGTGACCCTCAACTCCGTATCACTGTGACCCTTTCCTCCCCATCACTGTGACCCTCACCTCCTCATCACTGTGACCCTCACCTCCACATCACTGTGACCGTCAGCTCCTCATCACTGTGACCCTCACCTCCTCATCACTGTGATCCCCTCCTCATCCCTGTGACCCTCACCTCCTCATCACTGTGACCCTCTCCTCCCCATCACTGTGACCCCCTCCTCATCACTGTGACCCTCTCCTCCTCATCACTGTGACCCTCACCTCCCCATCACTGTGACCCTCTCCCCATCACTGTGACCCCCTCCTCATCACTGTGACCCTCACCTCCTCATCACTGTGATCCTCACCTCCCCATCACTGTGACCCTCAGCTCCTCATCACTGTGACCCTATCCTCCTCATCACTGTGACCCTCACCTCCTCATCACTGTGACCCCCTCCTGATCACTGTGACCCTCACCTCATCATCACTGTGACCCTCTCCTCCCCATCACTGTGACCCTCCCCTCCTCACCACTGTGACCCTCTCCTCATCACTGTGACCCTCTCCTCCTCATCACTGTGACCCTCTACTCATCACTGTGACCCTCTCCCCATCACTGTGACCCCCTCCTCATCACTGTGACCCTCACTTCCCCATCACTGTGACCCTCACCTCCTCATCACTCTGACCCTCAACTCCTCATCACTGTGACCCCCTCCTCATCACTGTGACCCTCACCTCCTCATTACTGTGACCCCCTCCGCATCACTGTGACCCTCAACTCCCTATCACTGTGACCCTCTCCCCATCACTGTGACCCTCACCTCCTCATCACTGTGACCGTCACCTCCACATCACTGTGACCGTCACCTCCCCATCACTGTGACCCTCAGCTCCTCATCACTGTGACCCTCTCCTCCTCATCACTGTGACCCTCACCTCCTCATCACTGTGACCCCCTCCTCATCACTGTGACCCTCACCTCCTCATCACTGTGACCCTCTCCTCCCCATCACTGTGACCCTCACCTCCTCATCACTGTGACCCTCACCTCCCCATCACTGTGAACCTCTCCCCATCACTGTGACCCTCTCCTCATCACTGAGACACTCACCTCCTCATCACTGTGACCCCATCCTCATCACTGTGACACTCACCTATTCATAACCCTGACCCTCACCTCCCCATCCCTGTGACCCTCACCTCCCCATCACTGTGACCCCCTCCTCCTCATCACTGTGACCCTCACCTCCTCATCACTGTGACCCCCTCCCCATCACTGTGACCCTCACCTCCTCATCAGTGTGAACCTCTCCTCATCACTGTGACCCTCACCTCCTCATCACTGTGACCCTCACCTCCTCATCACTGTTACCTCCTCCTCATCACTGTGACCCTCACCCCCTCATCACTGTGACCCTCACCTCCCCATCCCTGTGACCCACTCCTCATCACTGTGACCCCCTCCTCATCACTGTGACCCTCCCCTCCTCACCACTGTGACCCTCTCCACATCACTGTGACCCTCTCCTCCTCATCACTGTGACCCTCTCCTCATCACTGTGACCCTCTCCTCCCCATCACTGTGACCCTCTCCTCATCACTGTGACCCTCTCCTCCTCATCAGTGTGACCCTCACTTCCCCATCACCGTGACCCTCACCTCCCCATCACCTTGACCCTCACCTCCTCATCACTGTGACCCTCACCTCCCTATCACTGTGACCCTCACCTCCCCATCACTGTGACCCTCACTTCCCCATCACTGTGACCCCCTCCTCATCACTGTGACCCTCACCTCTTCATCACTGTGACCCTCACCTCCCCATCACTGTGACCCTCTCCTCATCACTGTGACCCTCTCCTCCTCATCACTGTGACCCTCACTTCCCCATCACCGTGACCCTCAGCTCCTCATCACCGTGACCCTCACCTCCCCATCACTGTGACCCTCACCTCCCCATCACTGTGACCCTCACTTCCCCATCACTGTGACCCTCACCTCCCCATCACTGTGACCCTCACCTCCTCATCACTGTGACCCTCACTTCCCCATCACCGTGACCCTCTGCTCCCCATTACTGTGCCCCTCACCTCCCCATCACTGTGACCCTCACTTCCCCATCACTGTGACCCTCACCTCTCTATCACTGTGACCCTCACCTCCCCATCACAGTGACCCTCTCCTCCCCATCACTGTTACCCTCTCCTCATCACTGTGACCATCTCCATCACTGTGACCCTCACCACCTCATCACTGTGACCCTCTCCTCCCCATCACTGTGACCCTGACCTCCCCATCACTGTGACCCTCACCTCCTCATCACTGTGACCCTCATCACTGTGACCCTCACCTCCCCATCACTGTGACCCTCACCTCTCTATCACTGTGACCCTCACCTCCCCATCACAGTGACCCTCACCCCATCACTGTGACCCTCACCTCATCACTGTGACCCTCTCCTCCTCATCACTGTGACCATCTCCCCATCACTGTGACCCTCTCCTCATCACTGTGACCCTCTCCCCATCACTGTGATCCTCTCCTCCTCATCACTGTGACCCTCTCCTCCCCATCACTGTGACCCTGACCTCCCCATCACTGTGACCCTGACCTCCCCATCACTGTGACCCCCTCCTCATCACTGTGACCCTCGCCTCCCCATCACTGTGACCCCCTCCTCATGTCTGTGACCACCTCCTCATCATTGTGATCCTCTCCTCCCCTTCACTGTGACCCTCTCCTCCCCATCACTGTGACCCTCACCTCATCACTGTGACCCTCACCTCCTCATCACTGTGACCCTCTCCTCCCCTTCACTGTGACCCTCTCCTCCCCATCACTGTGACCCTCACCTCATCACTGTGACCCTCACCTCCCCATCACTGTGACCCTCACCTCATCACTGTGACCCTCACCTCCTCATCACTGTGACCCTCTCCTCATCACTGTGACCCTGACCTCCCCATCACTGTGACCCTCTCCTCCCCATCACTGTGATCCTCACCTCCCATCACTGTGACCCTCACCTCCCATCACTGTGACCCTCACCTCATCACTGTGACCCTCCCCTCCTCATCACTGTGACCCTCACCTCCTCATCACAGTGACCCTCTCCCCATCACTGTGACCCCCTCCTCCCCATCACTGTGACCCTCACCTCCCCATCACTGTGACCCTCTCCTCCCCATCACTGTGACCCTCTCCTCATCACTGTGACCCTGACCTCCCCATCACTGTGACCCTCTCCTCCCCATCACTGTGATCCTCACCTCCCATCACTGTGACCCTCACCTCCCATCACTGTGACCCTCACCTCATCACTGTGACCCTCCCCTCCTCATCACTGTGACCCTCCCCTCCTCATCACTGTGACCCCTTCCTCATCACTGTGACCCTCACCTCATCACTGTGACCCTCCCCTCGTCATCACTGTGAACCCCTCCTCATCACTGTGACCCTCACCTCCTCATCACTGTGACCCTCAACTCCCAATCCCTGTGACTTTCTCCACATCACTGTGACCCCCGCCTCATCCCTGTGAACCAGTCCTCATCACTGTGACCCCCTCCTCATCACTGTGACCCTCTTCTCCCCATCACTGTGACCCTCCCCTCCTCACCACTGTGACCCTCTCCTCATCACTGTGACCCTCTCCTCCTCATCACTGTGACCCTCTCCTCCCCATCACTATGACCCTCTCCTCATGACTGTGACCCTCTCCTCCTCATCACTGTGACCCTCACTTCCCCATCACTGTGACCCTCACCTCCTCATCACTCTGACCCTCAACTCCATATCACTGTGACCCCCTCCTCATCACTGTGACCCTCACCTCCTCATCACTGTGTCCCTCACCTCCTCATTACTGTGACCCCCTCCGCATCACTGTGACCATCACCTCCGCATCACTGTGACCCTCAACTCCGTATCACTGTGACCCTTTCCTCCCCATCACTGTGACCCTCACCTCCTCATCACTGTGACCCTCACCTCCACATCACTGTGACCGTCAGCTCCTCATCACTGTGACCCTCACCTCCTCATCACTGTGATCCCCTCCTCATCCCTGTGACCCTCACCTCCTCATCACTGTGACCCTCTCCTCCCCATCACTGTGACCCCCTCCTCATCACTGTGACCCTCTCCTCCTCATCACTGTGACCCTCACCTCCCCATCACTGTGACCCTCTCCCCATCACTGTGACCCCCTCCTCATCACTGTGACCCTCACCTCCTCATCACTGTGACCCTCACCTCCCCATCACTGTGACCCTCAGCTCCTCATCACTGTGACCCTATCCTCCTCATCACTGTGACCCTCACCTCCTCATCACTGTGACCCCCTCCTCATCACTGTGACCCTCACCTCATCATCACTGTGACCCTCTCCTCCCCATCACTGTGACCCTCCCCTCCTCACCACTGTGACCCTCTCCTCATCACTGTGACCCTCTCCTCCTCATCACTGTGACCCTCTACTCATCACTGTGACCCTCTCCCCATCACTGTGACCCCCTCCTCATCACTGTGACCCTCACTTCCCCATCACTGTGACCCTCACCTCCTCATCACTCTGACCCTCAACTCCTCATCACTGTGACCCCCTCCTCATCACTGTGACCCTCACCTCCTCATTACTGTGACCCCCTCCGCATCACTGTGACCCTCAACTCCCTATCACTGTGACCCTCTCCCCATCACTGTGACCCTCACCTCCTCATCACTGTGACCGTCACCTCCACATCACTGTGACCGTCACCTCCCCATCACTGTGACCCTCAGCTCCTCATCACTGTGACCCTCTCCTCCTCATCACTGTGACCCTCACCTCCTCATCACTGTGACCCCCTCCTCATCACTGTGACCCTCACCTCCTCATCACTGTGACCCTCTCCTCCCCATCACTGTGACCCTCACCTCCTCATCACTGTGACCCTCACCTCCCCATCACTGTGAACCTCTCCCCATCACTGTGACCCTCTCCTCATCACTGAGACACACACCTCCTCATCACTGTGACCCCATCCTCATCACTGTGACACTCACCTATTCATAACCCTGACCCTCACCTCCCCATCCCTGTGACCCTCACCTCCCCATCACTGTGACCCCCTCCTCCTCATCACTGTGACCCTCACCTCCTCATCACTGTGACCCCCTCCCCATCACTGTGACCCTCACCTCCTCATCAGTGTGAACCTCTCCTCATCACTGTGACCCTCACCTCCTCATCACTGTGACCCTCACCTCCTCATCACTGTTACCTCCTCCTCATCACTGTGACCCTCACCCCCTCATCACTGTGACCCTCACCTCCCCATCCCTGTGACCCACTCCTCATCACTGTGACCCCCTCCTCATCACTGTGACCCTCCCCTCCTCACCACTGTGACCCTCTCCACATCACTGTGACCCTCTCCTCCTCATCACTGTGACCCTCTCCTCATCACTGTGACCCTCTCCTCCCCATCACTGTGACCCTCTCCTCATCACTGTGACCCTCTCCTCCTCATCAGTGTGACCCTCACTTCCCCATCACCGTGACCCTCACCTCCCCATCACCTTGACCCTCACCTCCTCATCACTGTGACCCTCACCTCCCTATCACTGTGACCCTCACCTCCCCATCACTGTGACCCTCACTTCCCCATCACTGTGACCCCCTCCTCATCACTGTGACCCTCACCTCTTCATCACTGTGACCCTCACCTCCCCATCACCGTGACCCTCAGCTCCTCATCACCGTGACCCTCACCTCCCCATCACTGTGACCCTCACCTCCCCATCACTGTGACCCTCACCTCCCCATCACTGTGACCCTCACCTCCTCATCACTGTGACCCTCACTTCCCCATCACCGTGACCCTCTGCTCCCCATTACTGTGCCCCTCACCTCCCCATCACTGTGACCCTCACTTCCCCATCACTGTGACCCTCACCTCTCTATCACTGTGACCCTCACCTCCCCATCACAGTGACCCTCTCCTCCCCATCACTGTTACCCTCTCCTCATCACTGTGACCATCTCCATCACTGTGACCCTCACCTCCTCATCACTGTGACCCTCTCCTCCCCATCACTGTGACCCTGACCTCCCCATCACTGTGACCCTCACCTCCTCATCACTGTGACCCTCATCACTGTGACCCTCACCTCCCCATCACTGTGACCCTCACCTCTCTATCACTGTGACCCTCACCTCCCCATCACAGTGACCCTCACCCCATCACTGTGACCCTCACCTCATCACTGTGACCCTCTCCTCCTCATCACTGTGACCATCTCCCCATCACTGTGACCCTCTCCTCATCACTGTGACCCTCTCCCCATCACTGTGATCCTCTCCTCCTCATCACTGTGACCCTCTCCTCCCCATCACTGTGACCCTGACCTCCCCATCACTGTGACCCTGACCTCCCCATCACTGTGACCCCCTCCTCATCACTGTGACCCTCGCCTCCCCATCACTGTGACCCCCTCCTCATGTCTGTGACCACCTCCTCATCATTGTGATCCTCTCCTCCCCTTCACTGTGACCCTCTCCTCCCCATCACTGTGACCCTCACCTCATCACTGTGACCCTCACCTCCTCATCACTGTGACCCTCTCCTCCCCTTCACTGTGACCCTCTCCTCCCCATCACTGTGACCCTCACCTCATCACTGTGACCCTCACCTCCCCATCACTGTGACCCTCACCTCATCACTGTGACCCTCACCTCCTCATCACTGTGACCCTCTCCTCATCACTGTGACCCTGACCTCCCCATCACTGTGACCCTCTCCTCCCCATCACTGTGATCCTCACCTCCCATCACTGTGACCCTCACCTCCCATCACTGTGACCCTCACCTCATCACTGTGACCCTCCCCTCCTCATCACTGTGACCCTCACCTCCTCATCACAGTGACCCTCTCCCCATCACTGTGACCCCCTCCTCCCCATCACTGTGACCCTCACCTCCCCATCACTGTGACCCTCTCCTCCCCATCACTGTGACCCTCTCCTCATCACTGTGACCCTGACCTCCCCATCACTGTGACCCTCTCCTCCCCATCACTGTGATCCTCACCTCCCATCACTGTGACCCTCACCTCCCATCACTGTGACCCTCACCTCATCACTGTGACCCTCCCCTCCTCATCACTGTGACCCTCCCCTCCTCATCACTGTGACCCCTTCCTCATCACTGTGACCCTCACCTCATCACTGTGACCCTCCCCTCGTCATCACTGTGAACCCCTCCTCATCACTGTGACACTCACCTGCTCATCACCCTGACCCTCACCTCCCCATCCCTGTGACCCTCACCTCCCCATCACTGTGACCCTCACCTCCTCATCACTGTGACCCTCACTTCCCCATCACCGTGACCCTCTGCTCCCCATTACTGTGCCCCTCACCTCCCCATCACTGTGACCCTCACTTCCCCATCACTGTGACCCTCACCTCTCTATCACTGTGACCCTCACCTCCCCATCACAGTGACCCTCTCCTCCCCATCACTGTTACCCTCTCCTCATCACTGTGACCATCTCCATCACTGTGACCCTCACCTCCTCATCACTGTGACCCTCTCCTCCCCATCACTGTGACCCTGACCTCCCCATCACTGTGACCCTCACCTCCTCATCACTGTGACCCTCATCACTGTGACCCTCACCTCCCCATCACTGTGACCCTCACCTCTCTATCACTGTGACCCTCACCTCCCCATCACAGTGACCCTCACCCCATCACTGTGACCCTCACCTCATCACTGTGACCCTCTCCTCCTCATCACTGTGACCATCTCCCCATCACTGTGACCCTCTCCTCATCACTGTGACCCTCTCCCCATCACTGTGATCCTCTCCTCCTCATCACTGTGACCCTCTCCTCCCCATCACTGTGACCCTGACCTCCCCATCACTGTGACCCTGACCTCCCCATCACTGTGACCCCCTCCTCATCACTGTGACCCTCGCCTCCCCATCACTGTGACCCCCTCCTCATGTCTGTGACCACCTCCTCATCATTGTGATCCTCTCCTCCCCTTCACTGTGACCCTCTCCTCCCCATCACTGTGACCCTCACCTCATCACTGTGACCCTCACCTCCTCATCACTGTGACCCTCTCCTCCCCTTCACTGTGACCCTCTCCTCCCCATCACTGTGACCCTCACCTCATCACTGTGACCCTCACCTCCCCATCACTGTGACCCTCACCTCATCACTGTGACCCTCTCCTCATCACTGTGACCCTGACCTCCCCATCACTGTGACCCTCTCCTCCCCATCACTGTGATCCTCACCTCCCATCACTGTGACCCTCACCTCCCATCACTGTGACCCTCACCTCATCACTGTGACCCTCCCCTCCTCATCACTGTGACCCTCACCTCCTCATCACAGTGACCCTCTCCCCATCACTGTGACCCCCTCCTCCCCATCACTGTGACCCTCACCTCCCCATCACTGTGACCCTCTCCTCCCCATCACTGTGACCCTCTCCTCATCACTGTGACCCTGACCTCCCCATCACTGTGACCCTCTCCTCCCCATCACTGTGATCCTCACCTCCCATCACTGTGACCCTCACCTCCCATCACTGTGACCCTCACCTCATCACTGTGACCCTCCCCTCCTCATCACTGTGACCCTCCCCTCCTCATCACTGTGACCCCTTCCTCATCACTGTGACCCTCACCTCATCACTGTGACCCTCCCCTCGTCATCACTGTGAACCCCTCCTCATCACTGTGACACTCACCTGCTCATCACCCTGACCCTCACCTCCCCATCCCTGTGACACTCACCTCCCCATCACTGTGACCCCCTCCTCCTCATCACTGTGACCCTCACCTCCTCATCACTGTGACCCCCTCCCCATCACTGTGACCCTCACCTCCTCATCAGTGTGACCCTCTCCTCATCAGTGTGACTCTCACCTCCTCATCACTGTGACCCTCACCTCCTCATCACTGTTACCCCCTCCTCATCACTGTGACCCTCACCTCCTCATCACTGTGACCCTCACCTCTCTATCACTGTGCCCCTCACCTCCCCATCACTGTGACCCTCACTTCCCCATCACTGTGACCCTCACCTCTCTATCACTGTGACCCTCACCTCCCCATCACAGTGACCCTCTCCTCCCCATCACTGTTACCCTCTCCTCATCACTGTGACCATCTCCATCACTGTGACCCTCACCTCCTCATCACTGTGACCCTCTCCTCCCCATCACTGTGACCCTGACCTCCCCATCACTGTGACCCTCACCTCCTCATCACTGTGACCCTCATCACTGTGACCCTCACCTCCCCATCACTGTGACCCTCACCTCTCTATCACTGTGACCCTCACCTCCCCATCACAGTGACCCTCACCCCATCACTGTGACCCTCACCTCATCACTGTGACCCTCTCCTCCTCATCACTGTGACCATCTCCCCATCACTGTGACCCTCTCCTCATCACTGTGACCCTCTCCCCATCACTGTGATCCTCTCCTCCTCATCACTGTGACCCTCTCCTCCCCATCACTGTGACCCTGACCTCCCCATCACTGTGACCCTGACCTCCCCATCACTGTGACCCCCTCCTCATCACTGTGACCCTCGCCTCCCCATCACTGTGACCCCCTCCTCATGTCTGTGACCACCTCCTCATCATTGTGATCCTCTCCTCCCCTTCACTGTGACCCTCTCCTCCCCATCACTGTGACCCTCACCTCATCACTGTGACCCTCACCTCCTCATCACTGTGACCCTCTCCTCCCCTTCACTGTGACCCTCTCCTCCCCATCACTGTGACCCTCACCTCATCACTGTGACCCTCACCTCCCCATCACTGTGACCCTCACCTCATCATTGTGACCCTCACCTCCTCATCACTGTGACCCTCTCCTCATCACTGTGACCCTGACCTCCCCATCACTGTGACCCTCTCCTCCCCATCACTGTGATCCTCACCTCCCATCACTGTGACCCTCACCTCCCATCACTGTGACCCTCACCTCCTCATCACAGTGACCCTCTCCCCATCACTGTGACCCCCTCCTCCCCATCACTGTGACCCTCACCTCCCCATCACTGTGACCCTCTCCTCCCCATCACTGTGACCCTCTCCTCATCACTGTGACCCTGACCTCCCCATCACTGTGACCCTCTCCTCCCCATCACTGTGATCCTCACCTCCCATCACTGTGACCCTCACCTCCCATCACTGTGACCCTCACCTCATCACTGTGACCCTCCCCTCCTCATCACTGTGACCCTCCCCTCCTCATCACTGTGACCCCTTCCTCATCACTGTGACCCTCACCTCATCACTGTGACCCTCCCCTCGTCATCACTGTGAACCCCTCCTCATCACTGTGACACTCACCTGCTCATCACCCTGACCCTCACCTCCCCATCCCTGTGACCCTCACCTCCCCATCACTGTGACCCCCTCCTCCTCATCACTGTGACCCTCACCTCCTCATCACTGTGACCCCCTCCCTATCACTGTGACCCTCACCTCCTCATCAGTGTGACCCTCTCCTCATCAGTGTGACCCTCACCTCCTCATCACTGTGACCCTCACCTCCTCATCACTGTGACCCTCACCTCCTCATCACTGTGACCCTCAACTCCCAATCCCTGTGACCTTCTCCACATCACTGTGACCCCCGCCTCATCCCTGTGAACCAGTCCTCATCACTGTGACCCCCTCCTCATGACTGTGACCCTCTCCTCCTCATCACTGTGACCCTCACTTCCCCATCACTGTGACCCTCACGTCCTCATCACTCTGACCCTCAACTCCATATCACTGTGACCCCCTCCTCATCACTGTGACCCTCACCTCCTTATTACTGTGACCCCCCTCCGCATCACTGTGACCATCACCTCCGCATCACTGTGACCCTCAACTCCGTATCACTGTGACCCTTTCCTCCCCATCACTGTGACCCTCACCTCCACATCACTGTGACCGTCAGCTCCTCATCACTGTGACCCTCACCTCCTCATCACTGTGACCCCCTCCTCATCACTGTGACCCTCACCTCCACATCACTGTGACCGTCAGCTCCTCATCACTGTGACCCTCACCTCCTCATCACTGTGACCCCCTCCCCATCACTGTGACCCTCACCTCCTCATCACTGTGACCCTCACCTCCACATCACTGTGACCGTCAGCTCCTCATCACTGTGACCCTCACCTCCTCATCACTGTGACCCCCTCCTCATCCCTGTGACGCTCACCTCCTCATCCCTGTGATGCTCACCTCCTCATCACTGTGACCCTCTCCTCCCCATCACTGTGACCCCCTCCTCATCACTGTGACCCTCTCCTCCTCATCACTGTGACCCTCACCTCCCCATCACTGTGACCATCTCCCCATCACTGTGACCCCCTCCTCATCACTGTGACCCTCACCTCCTCATCACTGTGACCCTCACCTCCCCATCACTGTGACCCTCAGCTCCTCATCACTGTGACGCTATCCTCCTCATCACTGTGACCCTCACCTCCTCATCACTGTGACCCTCTCCTCATCACTGTGACCCTCTCCTCCTCATCACTGTGACCCTCTACTCATCACTGTGACCCTCTCCTCCTCATCACTGTGACCCTCTCCTCCCCATCACTGTGACCCTCACTTCCCCATCACTGTGACCCTCACCTCCTCATCACTCTGACCCTCAACTCCTCATCACTGTGACCCCCTCCTCATCACTGTGACCCTCACCTCCTCATTACTGTGACCCCCTCCGCATCACTGTGACCCTCAACTCCCTATCACTGTGACCCTCTCCCCATCACTGTGACCCTCACCTCCTCATCACTGTGACCGTCACCTCCACATCACTGTGACCGTCACCTCCCCATCACTGTGACCCTCAGCTCCTCATCACTGTGACCCTCTCCTCCTCATCACTGTGACCCTCACCTCCTCATCACTGTGACCCCCTCCTCATCACTGTGACCCTCATCTCCTCATCACTGTGACCCTCTCCTCCCCATCACTGTGACCCTCACCTCCTCATCACTGTGACCCTCACCTCCCCATCACTGTGACCCTCTCCCCATCACTGTGACCCTCTCCTCATCACTGAGACACTCACCTCCTCATCACTGTGACCCCCTCCTCATCACTGTGACACTCACCTATTCATAACCCTGACCCTCACCTCCCCATCCCTGTGACCCTCACCTCCCCATCACTGTGACCCCCTCCTCCTCATCACTGTGACCCTCACCTCCTCATCACTGTGACTCCCTCCCCATCACTGTGACCCTCACCTCCTCATCAGTGTGAACCTCTCCTCATCACTGTGACCCTCACCTCCTCATCACTGTGACCCTCACCTCCTCATCACTGTTACCTCCTCCTCATCACTGTGACCCTCACCCCCTCATCACTGTGACCCTCACCTCCCCATCCCTGTGACCCACTCCTCATCACTGTGACCCCCTCCTCATCACTGTGACCCTCCCCTCCTCACCACTGTGACCCTCTCCACATCACTGTGACCCTCTCCTCCTCATCACTGTGACCCTCTCCTCATCACTGTGACCCTCTCCTCCCCATCACTGTGACCCTCTCCTCATCACTGTGACCCTCTCCTCCTCATCAGTGTGACCCTCACTTCCCCATCACCGTGACCCTCACCTCCCCATCACCTTGACCCTCACCTCCTCATCACTGTGACCCTCACCTCCCTATCACTGTGACCCTCACCTCCCCATCACTGTGACCCTCACTTCCCCATCACTGTGACCCCCTCCTCATCACTGTGACCCTCACCTCTTCATCACTGTGACCCTCACCTCCCCATCACTGTGACCCTCTCCTCATCACTGTGACCCTCTCCTCCTCATCACTGTGACCCTCACTTCCCCATCACCGTGACCCTCACCTCCTCATCACCGTGACCCTCACCTCCCCATCACTGTGACCCTCACCTCCCCATCACTGTGACCCTCACTTCCCCATCACTGTGACCCTCACCTCATCACTGTGACCCTCACCTCCTCATCACTGTGACCCTCACTTCCCCATCACCGTGACCCTGACCTACCCATCACTGTGACCCTGACCTCCCCATCACTGTGACCCTCTCCTCCCCATCACTGTGACCCTGACCTCCTCAACACTGTGACCCTCACCTCCCATCACTGTGACCCTCACCTCATCACTGTGACCCTCCCCTCCTCATCACTGTGACCCTGACCTCCCCATCACTGTGACCCTCACCTCCCATCACTGTGACCCTCACCTCATCACTGTGACCCTCACCTCCTCATCACTGTGACCCTCCCCTCCCCAGCACTGTGACCCTCACTTCCCCATCACTGGGACCCCCTCATGCTCATCACTGTGACCCTCACCTCCTCATCACTGTGACCCTCACCTCATTACTGTGACCCTCTCCCCATCACTGTGACCCTGACCTCCCCATCACTGTGAACCTGACCTCCCCATCACTGTGACCCACTCCTCCCCATCACTGTGACGCTCACCTCATCACTGTGACAGTCACCTCCTCATCACTGTGACCCTCTCCTCCCCATCACTGTGACCCTCTCCTCATCACTGTGAACCCATCCTCCTCATCATTGTGACCCTCTCCTCATCACTGTGACCCTGACCTCCCCATCACTGTGACCCTCACCTCCCCATCACTGTGACCCTCTCCCCATCACTGTGACCCTCACCTCCCCATCACTGTGACCCTCTCCTCCCCATCACTGTGACCCTCACCTCCTCATCACTGTGACCCTCTCCTCCCCATCACTGTGACCCTCTCCTCATCACTGTGACCCCCTCCTCCCCATCACTGTGACCCTCTCCTCCCCATCACTGTGACCCTCACCTCCCCATCAATGTGACCCTCACCTCCTCATCATTGTGACCCTCTCCTCCCCATCACTGTGACCCTCTCCCCATCACTGTGACCCTCACCTCATCACTGAGATCTCACCTCATCACTGTGACCCTCTCCTCCTCATCACTGTGACCCTCTTCTCCCCATCACTGTGACCCTCTCCCCATCACTGTGACCCTCACCTCATCACTGTGACCCTCTCCTCCTCATCACTGTGACCCTCTCCCCATCACTGTGACCCGCTCCCCATCACTGTGACCCTCTCCTCCTCATCACTGTGACCCTCTCCTCCCCATCACTGTGACCCTGACCTCCCCATCACTGTGACCCTGACCTCCCCATCACTGTGACCCCCTCCTCATCACTGTGACCCTCTCCTCCCCATCACTGTGACCCCCTCCTCATGTCTGTGACCACCTCCTCATCACTGTGATCCTCTCCTCCCCTTCACTGTGACCCTCTCCTCCCCATCACTGTGACCCTCACCTCATCACTGTGACCCTCACCTCCTCATCACTGTGACCCTCACTTCCCCATCACCGTGACCCTCACCTCCTCATCACCGTGACCCTCACCTCCCCATCACTGTGACCCTCACCTCCCCATCACTGTGACCCTCACTTCCCCATCACTGTGACCCTCACCTCATCACTGTGACCCTCACCTCCTCATCACTGTGACCCTCACTTCCCCATCACCGTGACCCTGACCTACCCATCACTGTGACCCTGACCTCCCCATCACTGTGACCCTCTCCTCCCCATCACTGTGACCCTGACCTCCTCAACACTGTGACCCTCACCTCCCATCACTGTGACCCTCACCTCATCACTGTGACCCTCCCCTCCTCATCACTGTGACCCTGACCTCCCCATCACTGTGACCCTCACCTCCCATCACTGTGACCCTCACCTCATCACTGTGACCCTCACCTCCTCATCACTGTGACCCTCCCCTCCCCAGCACTGTGACCCTCACTTCCCCATCACTGGGACCCCCTCATGCTCATCACTGTGACCCTCACCTCCTCATCACTGTGACCCTCACCTCATTACTGTGACCCTCTCCCCATCACTGTGACCCTGACCTCCCCATCACTGTGAACCTGACCTCCCCATCACTGTGACCCACTCCTCCCCATCACTGTGACCCTCACCTCATCACTGTGACAGTCACCTCCTCATCACTGTGACCCTCTCCTCCCCATCACTGTGACCCTCTCCTCATCACTGTGAACCCATCCTCCTCATCATTGTGACCCTCTCCTCATCACTGTGACCCTGACCTCCCCATCACTGTGACCCTCACCTCCCCATCACTGTGACCCTCTCCCCATCACTGTGACCCTCACCTCCCCATCACTGTGACCCTCTCCTCCCCATCACTGTGACCCTCACCTCCTCATCACTGTGACCCTCTCCTCCCCATCACTGTGACCCTCTCCTCATCACTGTGACCCCCTCCTCCCCATCACTGTGACCCTCTCCTCCCCATCACTGTGACCCTCACCTCCCCATCAATGTGACCCTCACCTCCTCATCATTGTGACCCTCTCCTCCCCATCACTGTGACCCTCTCCCCATCACTGTGACCCTCACCTCATCACTGAGATCTCACCTCATCACTGTGACCCTCTCCTCCTCATCACTGTGACCCTCTTCTCCCCATCACTGTGATCCTCTCCCCATCACTGTGACCCTCACCTCATCACTGTGACCCTCTCCTCCTCATCACTGTGACCCTCTCCCCATCACTGTGACCCTCTCCCCATCACTGTGACCCTCTCCTCCTCATCACTGTGACCCTCTCCTCCCCATCACTGTGACCCTGACCTCCCCATCACTGTGACCCTGACCTCCCCATCACTGTGACCCCCTCCTCATCACTGTGACCCTCTCCTCCCCATCACTGTGACCCCCTCCTCATGTCTGTGACCACCTCCTCATCACTGTGATCCTCTCCTCCTCATCACTGTGACCCTCACTTCCCCATCACTGTGACCCTCACGTCCTCATCACTCTGACCCTCAACTCCATATCACTGTGACCCCCTCCTCATCACTGTGACCCTCACCTCCTTATTACTGTGACCCCCTCCGCATCACTGTGACCATCACCTCCGCATCACTGTGACCCTCAACTCCGTATCACTGTGACCCTTTCCTCCCCATCACTGTGACCCTCACCTCCACATCACTGTGACCGTCAGCTCCTCATCACTGTGACCCTCACCTCCTCATCACTGTGACCCCCTCCTCATCACTGTGACCCTCACCTCCACATCACTGTGACCGTCAGCTCCTCATCACTGTGACCCTCACCTCCTCATCACTGTGACCCCCTCCCCATCACTGTGACCCTCACCTCCTCATCACTGTGACCCTCACCTCCACATCACTGTGACCGTCAGCTCCTCATCACTGTGACCCTCACCTCCTCATCACTGTGACCCCCTCCTCATCCCTGTGACGCTCACCTCCTCATCCCTGTGATGCTCACCTCCTCATCACTGTGACCCTCTCCTCCCCATCACTGTGACCCCCTCCTCATCACTGTGACCCTCTCCTCCTCATCACTGTGACCCTCACCTCCCCATCACTGTGACCATCTCCCCATCACTGTGACCCCCTCCTCATCACTGTGACCCTCACCTCCTCATCACTGTGACCCTCACCTCCCCATCACTGTGACCCTCAGCTCCTCATCACTGTGACGCTATCCTCCTCATCACTGTGACCCTCACCTCCTCATCACTGTGACCCTCTCCTCATCACTGTGACCCTCTCCTCCTCATCACTGTGACCCTCTACTCATCACTGTGACCCTCTCCTCCTCATCACTGTGACCCTCTCCTCCCCATCACTGTGACCCTCACTTCCCCATCACTGTGACCCTCACCTCCTCATCACTCTGACCCTCAACTCCTCATCACTGTGACCCCCTCCTCATCACTGTGACCCTCACCTCCTCATTACTGTGACCCCCTCCGCATCACTGTGACCCTCAACTCCCTATCACTGTGACCCTCTCCCCATCACTGTGACCCTCACCTCCTCATCACTGTGACCGTCACCTCCACATCACTGTGACCGTCACCTCCCCATCACTGTGACCCTCAGCTCCTCATCACTGTGACCCTCTCCTCCTCATCACTGTGACCCTCACCTCCTCATCACTGTGACCCCCTCCTCATCACTGTGACCCTCATCTCCTCATCACTGTGACCCTCTCCTCCCCATCACTGTGACCCTCACCTCCTCATCACTGTGACCCTCACCTCCCCATCACTGTGACCCTCTCCCCATCACTGTGACCCTCTCCTCATCACTGAGACACTCACCTCCTCATCACTGTGACCCCCTCCTCATCACTGTGACACTCACCTATTCATAACCCTGACCCTCACCTCCCCATCCCTGTGACCCTCACCTCCCCATCACTGTGACCCCCTCCTCCTCATCACTGTGACCCTCACCTCCTCATCACTGTGACTCCCTCCCCATCACTGTGACCCTCACCTCCTCATCAGTGTGAACCTCTCCTCATCACTGTGACCCTCACCTCCTCATCACTGTGACCCTCACCTCCTCATCACTGTTACCTCCTCCTCATCACTGTGACCCTCACCCCCTCATCACTGTGACCCTCACCTCCCCATCCCTGTGACCCACTCCTCATCACTGTGACCCCCTCCTCATCACTGTGACCCTCCCCTCCTCACCACTGTGACCCTCTCCACATCACTGTGACCCTCTCCTCCTCATCACTGTGACCCTCTCCTCATCACTGTGACCCTCTCCTCCCCATCACTGTGACCCTCTCCTCATCACTGTGACCCTCTCCTCCTCATCAGTGTGACCCTCACTTCCCCATCACCGTGACCCTCACCTCCCCATCACCTTGACCCTCACCTCCTCATCACTGTGACCCTCACCTCCCTATCACTGTGACCCTCACCTCCCCATCACTGTGACCCTCACTTCCCCATCACTGTGACCCCCTCCTCATCACTGTGACCCTCACCTCTTCATCACTGTGACCCTCACCTCCCCATCACTGTGACCCTCTCCTCATCACTGTGACCCTCTCCTCCTCATCACTGTGACCCTCACTTCCCCATCACCGTGACCCTCACCTCCTCATCACCGTGACCCTCACCTCCCCATCACTGTGACCCTCACCTCCCCATCACTGTGACCCTCACTTCCCCATCACTGTGACCCTCACCTCATCACTGTGACCCTCACCTCCTCATCACTGTGACCCTCACTTCCCCATCACCGTGACCCTGACCTACCCATCACTGTGACCCTGACCTCCCCATCACTGTGACCCTCTCCTCCCCATCACTGTGACCCTGACCTCCTCAACACTGTGACCCTCACCTCCCATCACTGTGACCCTCACCTCATCACTGTGACCCTCCCCTCCTCATCACTGTGACCCTGACCTCCCCATCACTGTGACCCTCACCTCCCATCACTGTGACCCTCACCTCATCACTGTGACCCTCACCTCCTCATCACTGTGACCCTCCCCTCCCCAGCACTGTGACCCTCACTTCCCCATCACTGGGACCCCCTCATGCTCATCACTGTGACCCTCACCTCCTCATCACTGTGACCCTCACCTCATTACTGTGACCCTCTCCCCATCACTGTGACCCTGACCTCCCCATCACTGTGAACCTGACCTCCCCATCACTGTGACCCACTCCTCCCCATCACTGTGACGCTCACCTCATCACTGTGACAGTCACCTCCTCATCACTGTGACCCTCTCCTCCCCATCACTGTGACCCTCTCCTCATCACTGTGAGCCCATCCTCCTCATCATTGTGACCCTCTCCTCATCACTGTGACCCTGACCTCCCCATCACTGTGACCCTCACCTCCCCATCACTGTGACCCTCTCCCCATCACTGTGACCCTCACCTCCCCATCACTGTGACCCTCTCCTCCCCATCACTGTGACCCTCACCTCCTCATCACTGTGACCCTCTCCTCCCCATCACTGTGACCCTCTCCTCATCACTGTGACCCCCTCCTCCCCATCACTGTGACCCTCTCCTCCCCATCACTGTGACCCTCACCTCCCCATCAATGTGACCCTCACCTCCTCATCATTGTGACCCTCTCCTCCCCATCACTGTGACCCTCTCCCCATCACTGTGACCCTCACCTCATCACTGAGATCTCACCTCATCACTGTGACCCTCTCCTCCTCATCACTGTGACCCTCTTCTCCCCATCACTGTGACCCTCTCCCCATCACTGTGACCCTCACCTCATCACTGTGACCCTCTCCTCCTCATCACTGTGACCCTCTCCCCATCACTGTGACCCGCTCCCCATCACTGTGACCCTCTCCTCCTCATCACTGTGACCCTCTCCTCCCCATCACTGTGACCCTGACCTCCCCATCACTGTGACCCTGACCTCCCCATCACTGTGACCCCCTCCTCATCACTGTGACCCTCTCCTCCCCATCACTGTGACCCCCTCCTCATGTCTGTGACCACCTCCTCATCACTGTGATCCTCTCCTCCCCTTCACTGTGACCCTCTCCTCCCCATCACTGTGACCCTCACCTCATCACTGTGACCCTCACCTCCTCATCACTGTGACCCTCACTTCCCCATCACCGTGACCCTCACCTCCTCATCACCGTGACCCTCACCTCCCCATCACTGTGACCCTCACCTCCCCATCACTGTGACCCTCACTTCCCCATCACTGTGACCCTCACCTCATCACTGTGACCCTCACCTCCTCATCACTGTGACCCTCACTTCCCCATCACCGTGACCATGACCTACCCATCACTGTGACCCTGACCTCCCCATCACTGTGACCCTCTCCTCCCCATCACTGTGACCCTGACCTCCTCAACACTGTGACCCTCACCTCCCATCACTGTGACCCTCACCTCATCACTGTGACCCTCCCCTCCTCATCACTGTGACCCTGACCTCCCCATCACTGTGACCCTCACCTCCCATCACTGTGACCCTCACCTCATCACTGTGACCCTCACCTCCTCATCACTGTGACCCTCCCCTCCCCAGCACTGTGACCCTCACTTCCCCATCACTGGGACCCCCTCATGCTCATCACTGTGACCCTCACCTCCTCATCACTGTGACCCTCACCTCATTACTGTGACCCTCTCCCCATCACTGTGACCCTGACCTCCCCATCACTGTGAACCTGACCTCCCCATCACTGTGACCCACTCCTCCCCATCACTGTGACCCTCACCTCATCACTGTGACAGTCACCTCCTCATCACTGTGACCCTCTCCTCCCCATCACTGTGACCCTCTCCTCATCACTGTGAACCCATCCTCCTCATCATTGTGACCCTCTCCTCATCACTGTGACCCTGACCTCCCCATCACTGTGACCCTCACCTCCCCATCACTGTGACCCTCTCCCCATCACTGTGACCCTCACCTCCCCATCACTGTGACCCTCTCCTCCCCATCACTGTGACCCTCACCTCCTCATCACTGTGACCCTCTCCTCCCCATCACTGTGACCCTCTCCTCATCACTGTGACCCCCTCCTCCCCATCACTGTGACCCTCTCCTCCCCATCACTGTGACCCTCACCTCCCCATCAATGTGACCCTCACCTCCTCATCATTGTGACCCTCTCCTCCCCATCACTGTGACCCTCTCCCCATCACTGTGACCCTCACCTCATCACTGAGATCTCACCTCATCACTGTGACCCTCTCCTCCTCATCACTGTGACCCTCTTCTCCCCATCACTGTGACCCTCTCCCCATCACTGTGACCCTCACCTCATCACTGTGACCCTCTCCTCCTCATCACTGTGACCCTCTCCCCATCACTGTGACCCTCTCCCCATCACTGTGACCCTCTCCTCCTCATCACTGTGACCCTCTCCTCCCCATCACTGTGACCCTGACCTCCCCATCACTGTGACCCTGACCTCCCCATCACTGTGACCCCCTCCTCATCACTGTGACCCTCTCCTCCCCATCACTGTGACCCCCTCCTCATGTCTGTGACCACCTCCTCATCACTGTGATCCTCTCCTCCCCTTCACTGTGACCCTCTCCTCCCCATCACTGTGACCCTCACCTCATCACTGTGACCCTCACCTCCTCATCACTGTGACCCTCTCCTCCCCTTCACTGTGACCCTCTCCTCCCCATCACTGTGACCCTCACCTCATCACTGTGACCCTCACCTCCTCATCACTGTGACCCTCTCCTCATCACTGTGACCCTGACCTCCCCATCACTGTGACCCTCTCCTCCCCATCACTGTGATCCTCACCTCCCATCACTGTGACCCTCACCTCCCATCACTGTGACCCTCACCTCATCACTGTGACCCTCCCCTCCTCATCACTGTGACCCTCACCTCCTCATCACTGTGACCCTCACCTCCCATCACTGTGACCCTCACCTCATCACTGTGACCCTCCCCTCCTCATCACTGTGACCCTCACCTCCTCATCACTGTGACCCTCTCCCCATCACTGTGACCCCCTCCTCCCCATCACTGTGACCCTCACCTCCCCATCACTGTGACCCTCTCCTCCCCATCACTGTGACCCTCTCCTCATCACTGTGACCCTGACCTCCCCATCACTGTGACCCTCTCCTACCCATCACTGTAATCCTCACCTCCCATCACTGTGACCCTCACCTCCCATCACTGTGACCCTCACCTCATCACTGTGACCCTCCCCTCCTCATCACTGTGACCCTCCCCTCCTCATCACTGTGACCCCTTCCTCATCACTGTGACCCTCACCTCATCACTGTGACCCTCCCCTCCTCATCACTGTGACCCTCCCCTCCTCATCACTGTGACCCTCTCCTCCCCATCACTGTGACCCTCTCCTCCCCATCACTGTGATCCTCACCTCCCATCACTGTGACCCTCACCTCCCATCACTGTGACCCTCACCTCATCACTGTGACCCTCCCCTCCTCATGACTGTGACCCTCACCTCCTCATCACTGTGACCATCTCCCCATCACTGTGACCCTCCCCTCCTCATCACTGTGACCCTCACCTCCTCATCACTGTGACCCTGACCTCCCCATCACTGTGACCCTCTCCTCCCCATCACTGTGACCCTGACCTCCTCATCACTGTGACCCTCACCTCCCATCACTGTGACCCTCACCTCATCACTGTGACCCTCCCCTCCTCATCACTGTGACCCTGACCTCCCCATCACTGTGACCCTCACCTCATCACTGTGACCCTCCCCTCCTGATCACTGTGACCCTCACCTCCCATCACTGTGACCCTCACCTCATCACTGTGACCCTCACCTCCTCATCACTGTGACCCTCCCCTCCCCGGCACTGTGACCCTCACTTCCCCATCACTGGGACCCCCACATGCTCATCACTGTGACCCTCACCTCCTCATCACTGTGACCCTCACCTCATTACTGTGACCCTCTCCCCATCACTGTGACCCTGACCTCCCCATCACTGTGAACCTGACCTCCCCATCACTGTGACCCTCTCCTCAACATCACTGTGACCCTCACCTCATCACTGTGACCCTCACCTCCTCATCACTGTGACCCTCTCCTCCCCATCACTGTGACCCTCTCCTCATCACTGTGACCCTGGCCACCCCATCACTGTGACCCTCTCCTCCCCATCACTGTGACCCTCTCCTGATCACTGTGACCCTCACCTCCCCAACACTGTGACCCTCTCCTCCCCATCACTGTGACCCTCTCCCCATCAGTGTGACCCTCACCTCCTGATCACTGTGAACCCCTCCTCCTCATCACTGTGACCCTCACCTCCACATCACTGTGACCCTCTCCTCCCCATCACTGACCCTCACCTCCTCATCACTGTGAACCCATCCTCCTCATCATTGTGACCCTCTCCTCATCACTGTGACCCTGACCTCCCCATCACTGTGATCCTCTCCTCCCCATCTCTGTGACCCTCACCTCCCCATCACTGTGACCCTCTCCCCATCAATGTGACCCTCACCTCCCCATCACTGTGACCCTCTCCTCCCCATCACTGTGACCCTCACCTCCTCATCACTGTGACCCTCTCCCCATCAGTGTGACCCTCACCTCCTGATCACTGTGAACCCCTCCTCCCCATCACTGTGACCCTCACCTCCCCATCACTGTGACCCTCACCTCCTCATCACTGTGACCCTCTTCTCCCCATCACTGTGACCCTCTCCCCATCACTGTGACCCTCACCTCATCACTGAGATCTCACCTCATCACTGTGACCCTCTCCTCCTCATCACTGTGACCCTCTTCTCCCCATCACTGTGACCCTCTCCCCATCACTGTGACCCTCACCTCATCACTGTGACCCTCTCCTCCTCATCACTGTGACCCTCTCCCCATCACTGTGACCCTCTCCTCATCACTGTGACCCTCTCCCCATCACTGTGACCCGCTCCTCCTCATCACTGTGACCCTCTCCTCCCCATCACTGTGACCCTGACCTCCCAATCACTGTGACCCTGACCTCCCCATCACTGTGACCCCCTCCTCATCACTGTGACCCTCTCCTCCCCATCACTGTGACCCTCTCCTCCCCATCACTGTGACCCCCTCCTCATCACTGTGACCCTCTCCTCCCCATCACTGTGACCCCCTCCTCATGTCTGTGACCACCTCCTCATCACTGTGATCCTCTCCTCCCCTTCACTGTGACCCTCTCCTCCCCATCACTGTGACCCTCACCTCATCACTGTGACCCTCACCTCCTCATCACTGTGACCCTCTCCTCCCCTTCACTGTGACCCTCTCCTCCCCATCACTGTGACCCTCACCTCCTCATCACTGTGACCCTCTCCTCATCACTGTGACCCTGACCTCCCCATCACTGTGACCCTCTCCTCCCCATCACTGTGATCCTCACCTCCCATCACTGTGACCCTCACCTCCCATCACTGTGACCCTCACCTCATCACTGTGACCCTCCCCTCCTCATCACTGTGACCCTCACCTCCTCATCACTGTGACCCTCTCCCCATCACTGTGACCCCCTCCTCCCCATCACTGTGACCCTCACCTCCCCATCACTGTGACCCTCTCCTCCCCATCACTGTGACCCTCTCCTCATCACTGTGACCCTGACCTCCCCATCACTGACCCTCTCCTCCCCATCACTGTGATCCTCACCTCCCATCACTGTGACCCTCACCTCCCATCACTGTGACCCTCACATCATCACTGTGACCCTCCCCTCCTCATCACTGTGACCCTCCCCTCCTCATCACTGTGACCCTCACCTCATCACTGTGACCCTCCCCTCCTCATCACTGTGACCCTCCCCTCCTCATCACTGTGACCCTGACCTCCCCATCACTGTGACCCTCTCCTCCCCATCACTGTGATCCTCACCTCCCATCACTGTGACCCTCACCTCCCATCACTGTGACCCTCACCTCATCACTGTGACCCTCCCCTCCTCATCACTGTGACCCTCACCTCCTCATCACTGTGACCATCTCCCCATCACTGTGACCCACCCCTCCTCATCACTGTGACCCTCACCTCCTCATCACTGTGACCCTGACCTCCCCATCACTGTGACCCTCTCCTCCCCATCACTGTGACCCTGACCTCCTCATCACTGTGACCCTCACCTCCCATCACTGTGACCCTCACCTCATCACTGTGACCCTCCCCTCCTCATCACTGTGACCCTGACCTCCCCATCACTGTGACCCTCACCTCATCACTGTGACCCTCCCCTCCTCATCACTGTGACCCTCACCTCCCATCACTGTGACCCTCACCTCATCACTGTAACCCTCACCTCCTCATCACTGTGACCCACTCCTCATCACTGTGACCCTGACCTCCCCATCACTGTGACCCTCTCCTCCCCATCACTGTGATCCTCACCTCCCATCACTGTGACCCTCACCTCCCATCACTGTGACCCTCACCTCATCACTGTGACCCTCCCCTCCTCATCACTGTGACCCTCACCTCCCATCACTGTGACCCTCACCTCATCACTGTGACCCTCCCCTCCTCATCACTGTGACCCTCACCTCCTCATCACTGTGACCCTCTCCCCATCACTGTGACCCCCTCCTCCCCATCACTGTGACCCTCACCTCCCCATCACTGTGACCCTCTCCTCCCCATCACTGTGACCCTCTCCTCATCACTGTGACCCTGACCTCCCCATCACTGTGACCCTCTCCTACCCATCACTGTAATCCTCACCTCCCATCACTGTGACCCTCACCTCCCATCACTGTGACCCTCACCTCATCACTGTGACCCTCCCCTCCTCATCACTGTGACCCTCCCCTCCTCATCACTGTGACCCCTTCCTCATCACTGTGACCCTCACCTCATCACTGTGACCCTCCCCTCCTCATCACTGTGACCCTCCCCTCCTCATCACTGTGACCCTCTCCTCCCCATCACTGTGACCCTCTCCTCCCCATCACTGTGATCCTCACCTCCCATCACTGTGACCCTCACCTCCCATCACTGTGACCCTCACCTCATCACTGTGACCCTCCCCTCCTCATCACTGTGACCCTCACCTCCTCATCACTGTGACCATCTCCCCATCACTGTGACCCTCCCCTCCTCATCACTGTGACCCTCACCTCCTCATCACTGTGACCCTGACCTCCCCATCACTGTGACCCTCTCCTCCCCATCACTGTGACCCTGACCTCCTCATCACTGTGACCCTCACCTCCCATCACTGTGACCCTCACCTCATCACTGTGACCCTCCCCTCCTCATCACTGTGACCCTGACCTCCCCATCACTGTGACCCTCACCTCATCACTGTGACCCTCCCCTCCTGATCACTGTGACCCTCACCTCCCATCACTGTGACCCTCACCTCATCACTGTGACCCTCACCTCCTCATCACTGTGACCCTCCCCTCCCCGGCACTGTGACCCTCACTTCCCCATCACTGGGACCCCCACATGCTCATCACTGTGACCCTCACCTCCTCATCACTGTGACCCTCACCTCATTACTGTGACCCTCTCCCCATCACTGTGACCCTGACCTCCCCATCACTGTGAACCTGACCTCCCCATCACTGTGACCCTCTCCTCAACATCACTGTGACCCTCACCTCATCACTGTGACCCTCACCTCCTCATCACTGTGACCCTCTCCTCCCCATCACTGTGACCCTCTCCTCATCACTGTGACCCTGGCCACCCCATCACTGTGACCCTCTCCTCCCCATCACTGTGACCCTCTCCTGATCACTGTGACCCTCACCTCCCCAACACTGTGACCCTCTCCTCCCCATCACTGTGACCCTCTCCCCATCAGTGTGACCCTCACCTCCTGATCACTGTGAACCCCTCCTCCTCATCACTGTGACCCTCACCTCCACATCACTGTGACCCTCTCCTCCCCATCACTGACCCTCACCTCCTCATCACTGTGAACCCATCCTCCTCATCATTGTGACCCTCTCCTCATCACTGTGACCCTGACCTCCCCATCACTGTGATCCTCTCCTCCCCATCTCTGTGACCCTCACCTCCCCATCACTGTGACCCTCTCCCCATCACTGTGACCCTCACCTCCCCATCACTGTGACCCTCTCCTCCCCATCACTGTGACCCTCACCTCCTCATCACTGTGACCCTCTCCCCATCAGTGTGACCCTCACCTCCTGATCACTGTGAACCCCTCCTCCCCATCACTGTGACCCTCACCTCCCCATCACTGTGACCCTCACCTCCTCATCACTGTGACCCTCTTCTCCCCATCACTGTGACCCTCTCCCCATCACTGTGACCCTCACCTCATCACTGAGATCTCACCTCATCACTGTGACCCTCTCCTCCTCATCACTGTGACCCTCTTCTCCCCATCACTGTGACCCTCTCCCCATCACTGTGACCCTCACCTCATCACTGTGACCCTCTCCTCCTCATCACTGTGACCCTCTCCCCATCACTGTGACCCTCTCCTCATCACTGTGACCCTCTCCCCATCACTGTGACCCGCTCCTCCTCATCACTGTGACCCTCTCCTCCCCATCACTGTGACCCTGACCTCCCAATCACTGTGACCCTGACCTCCCCATCACTGTGACCCCCTCCTCATCACTGTGACCCTCTCCTCCCCATCACTGTGACCCTCTCCTCCCCATCACTGTGACCCCCTCCTCATCACTGTGACCCTCTCCTCCCCATCACTGTGACCCCCTCCTCATGTCTGTGACCACCTCCTCATCACTGTGACCCTCTCCTCCCCTTCACTGTGACCCTCTCCTCCCCATCACTGTGACCCTCACCTCCTCATCACTGTGACCCTCTCCTCATCACTGTGACCCTGACCTCCCCATCACTGTGACCCTCTCCTCCCCATCACTGTGATCCTCACCTCCCATCACTGTGACCCTCACCTCCCATCACTGTGACCCTCACCTCATCACTGTGACCCTCCCCTCCTCATCACTGTGACCCTCACCTCCTCATCACTGTGACCCTCTCCCCATCACTGTGACCCCCTCCTCCCCATCACTGTGACCCTCACCTCCCCATCACTGTGACCCTCTCCTCCCCATCACTGTGACCCTCTCCTCATCACTGTGACCCTGACCTCCCCATCACTGACCCTCTCCTCCCCATCACTGTGACCCTCTCCTCCCCATCACTGTGACCCTCACCTCCTCATCACTGTGACCCTCTCCCCATCAGTGTGACCCTCACCTCCTGATCACTGTGAACCCCTCCTCCCCATCACTGTGACCCTCACCTCCCCATCACTGTGACCCTCACCTCCTCATCACTGTGACCCTCTTCTCCCCATCACTGTGACCCTCTCCCCATCACTGTGACCCTCACCTCATCACTGAGATCTCACCTCATCACTGTGACCCTCTCCTCCTCATCACTGTGACCCTCTTCTCCCCATCACTGTGACCCTCTCCCCATCACTGTGACCCTCACCTCATCACTGTGACCCTCTCCTCCTCATCACTGTGACCCTCTCCCCATCACTGTGACCCTCTCCTCATCACTGTGACCCTCTCCCCATCACTGTGACCCGCTCCTCCTCATCACTGTGACCCTCTCCTCCCCATCACTGTGACCCTGACCTCCCAATCACTGTGACCCTGACCTCCCCATCACTGTGACCCCCTCCTCATCACTGTGACCCTCTCCTCCCCATCACTGTGACCCTCTCCTCCCCATCACTGTGACCCCCTCCTCATCACTGTGACCCTCTCCTCCCCATCACTGTGACCCCCTCCTCATGTCTGTGACCACCTCCTCATCACTGTGACCCTCTCCTCCCCTTCACTGTGACCCTCTCCTCCCCATCACTGTGACCCTCACCTCCTCATCACTGTGACCCTCTCCTCATCACTGTGACCCTGACCTCCCCATCACTGTGACCCTCTCCTCCCCATCACTGTGATCCTCACCTCCCATCACTGTGACCCTCACCTCCCATCACTGTGACCCTCACCTCATCACTGTGACCCTCCCCTCCTCATCACTGTGACCCTCACCTCCTCATCACTGTGACCCTCTCCCCATCACTGTGACCCCCTCCTCCCCATCACTGTGACCCTCACCTCCCCATCACTGTGACCCTCACCTCCCATCACTGTGACCCTCACATCATCACTGTGACCCTCCCCTCCTCATCACTGTGACCCTCCCCTCCTCATCACTGTGACCCTCACCTCATCACTGTGACCCTCCCGTCCTCATCACTGTGACCCTCCCCTCCTCATCACTGTGACCCTGACCTCCCCATCACTGTGACCCTCTCCTCCCCATCACTGTGATCCTCACCTCCCATCACTGTGACCCTCACCTCCCATCACTGTGACCCTCACCTCATCACTGTGACCCTCCCCTCCTCATCACTGTGACCCTCACCTCCTCATCACTGTGACCATCTCCCCATCACTGTGACCCTCCCCTCCTCATCACTGTGACCCTCACCTCCTCATCACTGTGACCCTGACCTCCCCATCACTGTGACCCTCTCCTCCCCATCACTGTGACCCTGACCTCCTCATCACTGTGACCCTCACCTCCCATCACTGTGACCCTCACCTCATCACTGTGACCCTCCCCTCCTCATCACTGTGACCCTGACCTCCCCATCACTGTGACCCTCACCTCATCACTGTGACCCTCCCCTCCTCATCACTGTGACCCTCACCTCCCATCACTGTGACCCTCACCTCATCACTGTGACCCTCACCTCCTCATCACTGTGACCCTCCCCTCCCCGGCACTGTGACCCTCACTTCCCCATCACTGGGACCCCCTCATGCTCATCACTGTGACCCTCACCTCCTCATCACTGTGACCCTCACCTCATTACTGTGACCCTCTCCCCATCACTGTGACCCTGACCTCCCCATCACTGTGAACCTGACCTTCCCATCACTGTGACCCTCTCCTCCCCATCACTGTGACCCTCTCCTCATCACTGTGACCCTGGCCACCCCATCACTGTGACCCTCTCCTCCCCATCACTGTGACCCTCTCCTGATCACTGTGACCCTGACCTCCCCAACACTGTGACCCTCTCCTCCCCATCACTGTGAC
This sequence comes from Hemitrygon akajei, assembly GCF_048418815.1. Lineage (NCBI taxonomy): Eukaryota > Metazoa > Chordata > Chondrichthyes > Myliobatiformes > Dasyatidae > Hemitrygon > Hemitrygon akajei. The sequence goes on along the minus strand of NC_133134.1, from coordinate 102,217,390 downwards.
CCTCTCCCCATCAGTGTGACCCTCACCTCCTGATCACTGTGAACCCCTCCTCCTCATCACTGTGACCCTCACCTCCACATCACTGTGACCCTCTCCTCCCCATCACTGACCCTCACCTCCTCATCACTGTGAACCCATCCTCCTCATCATTGTGACCCTCTCCTCATCACTGTGACCCTGACCTCCCCATCACTGTGACCCTCTCCTCCCCATCTCTGTGACTCTCACCTCCCCATCACTGTGACCCTCTCCCCATCACTGTGACCCTCACCTCCCCATCACTGTGACCCTCTCCTCCCCATCACTGTGACCCTCACCTCCTCATCACTGTGACCCTCTCCCCATCAGTGTGACCCTCACCTCCTGATCACTGTGAACCCCTCCTCCCCATCACTGTGACCCTCACCTCCCCATCACTGTGACCCTCACCTCCTCATCACTGTGACCCTCTTCTCCCCATCACTGTGACCCTCTCCCCATCACTGTGACCCTCACCTCATCACTGAGATCTCACCTCATCACTGTGACCCTCTCCTCCTCATCACTGTGACCCTCTTCTCCCCATCACTGTGACCCTCTCCCCATCACTGTGACCCTCACCTCATCACTGTGACCCTCTCCTCCTCATCACTGTGACCCTCTCCCCATCACTGTGACCCTCTCCTCATCACTGTGACCCTCTCCCCATCACTGTGACCCTCTCCTCCTCATCACTGTGACCCTCTCCTCCCCATCACTGTGACCCTGACCTCCCAATCACTGTGACCCTGACCTCCCCATCACTGTGACCCCCTCCTCATCACTGTGACCCTCTCCTCCCCATCACTGTGACCCTCTCCTCCCCATCACTGTGACCCCCTCCTCATCACTGTGACCCTCTCCTCCCCATCACTGTGACCCCCTCCTCATGTCTGTGACCACCTCCTCATCACTGTGATCCTCTCCTCCCCTTCACTGTGACCCTCTCCTCCCCATCACTGTGACCCTCACCTGATCACTGTGACCCTCACCTCCTCATCACTGTGACCCTCTCCTCCCCTTCACTGTGACCCTCTCCTCCCCATCACTGTGACCCTCACCTCATCACTGTGACCCTCACCTCCTCATCACTGTGACCCTCTCCTCATCACTGTGACCCTGACCTCCCCATCACTGTGACCCTCTCCTCCCCATCACTGTGATCCTCACCTCCCATCACTGTGACCCTCACCTCCCATCACTGTGACCCTCACCTCATCACTGTGAACCTCCCCTCCTCATCACTGTGACCCTCACCTCCTCATCACTGTGACCCTCTCCCCATCACTGTGACCCCCTCCTCCCCATCACTGTGACCCTCACCTCCCCATCACTGTGACCCTCTCCTCCCCATCACTGTGACCCTCTCCTCATCACTGTGACCCTCTCCTCCCTATCACTGTGACCCTCTCCTCCCCATCACTGTGACCCTCTCCTCCCCATCACTGTGATCCTCACCTCCCATCACTGTGACCCTGACCTCCCCATCACTGTGACCCTCTCCTCCCCATCACTGTGATCCTCACCTCCCATCACTGTGACCCTCACCTCCCATCACTGTGACCCTCACCTCATCACTGTGACCCTCCCCTCCTCATCACTGTGACCCTCACCTCCTCATCACTGTGACCATCTCCCCATCACTGTGACCCTCCCCTCCTCATCACTGTGAACCTCACCTCCTCATCATTGTGACCCTGACCTCCCCATCACTGTGACCCTCTCCTCCCCATCACTGTGACCCTGACCTCCTCATCACTGTGACCCTCACCTCCTCATCACTGTGACCCTCACCTCCCATCACTGTGACCCTCACCTCATCACTGTGACCCTCCCCTCCTCATCACTGTGACCCTGTCCTCCCCATCACTGTGACCCTCACCTCATCACTGTGACCCTCCCCTCCTCATCACTGTGACCCTCACCTCCCATCACTGTGACCCTCACCTCATCACTATGACCCTCACCTCCTCATCACTGTGACCCTCCCCTCCCCAGCACTGTGACCCTCACTTCCCCATCACTGGGACCCCCTCATGCTGATCACTGTGATCCTCTCCTCGCCATCACTGTGACCCTCTCCTCCTCATCACTGTGACCCTCACCTCCCATCACTGTGACCGTCACCTCCCCATCACTGTGACCCTCACCTCCTCATCACTGTGACCCTCACCTCCCCATCACTGTGACCCTCTCTCCATCACTGTGACCCTCACCTCATCACTGTGACCCTCTCCTCCTCATCACTGTGACCCTCTCCTCCCCATCACTGTGACCCTCAACTCCCCATCACTGTGACCCTCTCCTACTCATCACTGTGACCCTCTCCTCTCCATCACTGTGACCCTCACCTCCCCATCACTGTGACCCTCTCCTCCTCATCACTGTGACCCTCTCCTCCCCATCACTGTGACCCTCACCTCCCCATCACTGTGACCCTCTCCTACTCATCACTGTGACCCTCTCCCCATCACTGTGACCCTCTCTTCCCCATCACTGTGACCCTGACCTCCCCATCACTGTGACCCCTCCTCTTCACTGTGACCCTCTCCTCCCCATCACTGTGACCCTCTCCTCCCCATCACTGTGACCCTGACCTCCTCATCACTGTGACCCCCTCCTCCTCATCACTGTGACCCTCACCTGCTCATCACTGTGACCCTCACCTCCTCATCACTGTGACCCACACATCCTCATCACTGTGACCCTCTCCCCATCACTGTGACCCCCTCCTCCTCATCACTGTGACCCTCACCTCCTCATCACTGTGACCCCCTCCTCATCACTGTGACCCTCTCCCCATCACTGTGACCCTCCCCTCCTCATCACTGTGACCCTCACCTCCTCATCACTGTGACCCTCTCCCCATCACTGTGACCCCCTCCTCCCCATCACTGTGACCCTCACCTCCCCATCACTGTGACCCTCTCCTCCCCATCACTGTGACCCTCTCCTCATCACTGTGACCCTCTCCTCCCTATCACTGTGACCCTCTCCTCCCCATCACTGTGACCCTCTCCTCCCCATCACTGTGATCCTCACCTCCCATCACTGTGACCCTCACCTCCCATCACTGTGACCCTCACCTCATCACTGTGACCCTCCCCTCCTCATCACTGTGACCCTCCCCTCCTCATCACTGTGACCCTGACCTCCCCATCACTGTGACCCTCTCCTCCCCATCACTGTGATCCTCACCTCCCATCACTGTGACCCTCACCTCCCATCACTGTGACCCTCACCTCATCACTGTGACCCTCCCCTCCTCATCACTGTGACCCTCACCTCCTCATCACTGTGACCATCTCCCCATCACTGTCACCCTCACCTCCCCATCACTGTGACCCTCACCTCCTCATCACTGTGACCATCTCCCCATCACTGTCACCCTCACCTTCCCATCACTGTGACCCCCTCCTCATCACTGTGACCCTCACCTCCTCATCACTGTGACCCTGACCTCCCCATCACTGTGACCCTCTCCTCCCCATCACTGTGACCCTGACCTCCTCATCACTGTGACCCTCACCTCCCATCACTGTGACCCTCACCTCATCACTGTGACCCTCCCCTCCTCATCACTGTGACCCTGACCTCCCCATCACTGTGACCCTCACCTCATCACTGTGACCCTCCCCTCCTCATCACTGTGACCCTCACCTCCCATCACTGTGACCCTCACCTCATCACTGTGACCCTCACCTCCTCATCACTGTGACCCTCCCCTCCCCAGCACTGTGACCCTCACTTCCCCATCACTGGGACCCCCTCATGCTCATCACTGTGATCCTCTCCTCGCCATCACTGTGACCCCCTCATCCTCATCACTGAGACCCTGACCTCCTCATCACTGTGACCCTCCCCTCCCCAGCACTGTGACCCTCACCTCATCACTGTGACCCTCTCCTCCTCATCACTGTGACCCTCTCCCCATCACTGTGACCCTCTTCTCATCACTGTGACCCTCTCCCCATCACTGTGACCCTCTCCTCCTCATCACTGTGACCCTCTCCTACTCATCACTGTGACCCTCTCCCTATCACTGTGACCCTCTCTTCCCCATCACTGTGACCCTGACCTCCCCATCACTGTGACCCCTCCTCTTCACTGTGACCCTCTCCTCCCCATCACTGTGACCCTCTCCTCCCCATCACTGTGACTTTGACCTCCCCATCACTGTGACCCTCACCTCATCACTGTGACCCTCTCCTCCTCATCACTGTGACCCTCTCCTACTCATCACTGTGACCCTCTCCCCATCACTGTGACCCTCTTTTCCCCATCACTGTGACCCTGACCTCCCCATCACTGTGACCCCTCCTCTTCACTGTGACCCTCTCCTCCCCATCACTGTGACCCTCTCCTCCCCATCACTGTGACCCCCTCCTCATCACTGACCCTCTCCTCCTCATCACTGTGACCTTCTCCTCCCCATCACTGTGACCCTTACCTCCTCATCACTGTGACCCTCACCTCCCCATCACTGTGACCCCCTCCTCATCACTGTGACCCCCTCCTCATCACTGTGACCCTCTCCTCCCCATCACTGTGACCCTCTGCTCCCCGTCACTGTGACCCTCTCCCCATCACTGTGACCCTCTCTGCCCCATCACTGTGACACTCTCCTCATCACTGTGACCCTCTCCCCATCACTGTGACCCTCTCTTCCCCATCACTGTGACCCTCTCTTCATCACTGTGACCCTCACCTCATCACTGTGACCCTCACCTCATCACCGTGACCCTCTCCCCATCACTGTGACCCTCACCTCCCCCATCACTGCGACCCTCTCCTCTCCATCTCTGTGACCCTCTCCGCATCACTGTGACCCTCTCCCCATCACTGTGACCCCCCTCCTCCCCATCACTGTGACCCTCTCCTCCTCATCACTGTGACCCTCTCCCCATCACTGTGACGCTCACCCCATCTCTGTGACCCTCTCCTCATCACTGTGAACCTCACCTCCTCATCACTGTGACCCCCTCCTCCTCATCGCTTAGACTCACCTGCTCATCACTGTGACCCTCACCTCCTCATCACAGTGACCCTCTCCTCCTCATCACTGTGACCCTCTCCCCATCACTGTGACCCTCTCCCCATCACTGTGACCCTCACCCCATCACTGTGACCCTCACCTCCTCATCACTGTGACCCCCTCCTCCTCATCACTGTGACCCTCACCCCATCACTGTGACCCTCACCTCCTCATCACTGTGACCCCCTCCTCCTCATCACTGTGACCCTCACCTCCTCATCACTGTGACCCTCTCCTCCCCATCACTGTGACCCTCTCCATCACTGTGACCCTCTCCTCATCACTGTGAACCTCTCCTCCTCATCACTGACACTCACCTGCTCATCACTGTGACCCTCACCTCCTCATCACTGTGACCCCCCTCCTCCTCATCACTGTGACCCCCTCCTCCTCATCACTGTGACCCTCACCTGCTCATCACTGTGACCCTCACCTCCTCATCACTGTGACCCACACATCCTCATCACTGTGACCCTCTCCCCATCACTGTGACCCCCCTCCTCCTCATCACTGTGACCCTCACCTCCTCATCACTGTGACCCCCTCCTCATCACTGTGACCCTCTCCCCATCACTGTGACCCTCTCCTCCCCATCACTGTGACCCTGACCTCCCCATCACTGTGACCCCCTCCTCATCACTGTGACCCTCTCCTCCCCATCACTGTGACCCTCTCCCCATCACTGTGACCCTCTCCTCCCCATCACTGTGACCCTCTCCTCATCACTGTGACCCTCTCCTCATCATCACTGTGACCCCCTCCTCATTACTGTGACCCTCTCCTCCCCATCACTGTGACCCTGACCTCCCCATCACTGTGACCCCCTCCTCATCACTGTGACCCTCTCCTCCCCATCACTGTGACCCTCTCCCCATCACTGTGACCGTCTCCTCCCCATCACTGTGACCCTCTCCTCATCACTGTGACCCTCTCCTCATCATCACTGTGACCCCCCTCCTCATCACTGTGACCCTCTCCTCCCCATCACTGTGACCCTCTCCTCCGTATCATTGTGACCCTCACCTCATCACTGTGACCCTCTCCTCCCCATCACTGTGACCCTCTCCCATCACTGTGACCCCCTCCTCATTACTGTGACCCTCTCCTCCTCATCACTGTGACCCTCTCCTCATTACTGTGACCCTCTCCTCCTCATCACTGTGACCCTCTCCTCCCCATCACTGTGACCCTCACCTCCCCATCACTGTGACCCTCACCTCATCACTGTGACCCTCCCCTCATCACTGTGACCCTCACCTCCTCATCACTGTGACCCTCTCCTCATCACTGTGACCCTCACCTCCTCATCAGTGACCCTCACCTCCTTATTACTGTGACCCTCCCCTCCTCATCACTGTGACCCTCTCCTCCCCATCACTGTGACCCTGACCTCCGCATCACTGTGACCCTCACCTCCCCATCACTGTGACCCTCTCCTCCGCATCACTGTGACCCTCACCTCCCCATCACTGTGACCCTCTCCTCCCCATCACTGTTACCCTCACCTCATCACTGTGACCCTCACCTCCTCATCACTGTGACCCTCTCCTCATCACTGTGACCCTCACCTCCTCATCAGTGACCCTCACCTCCTTATTACTGTGACCCTCCCCTCCTCATCACTGTGACGCTCTCCTCCCCATCACTGTGACCCTGACCCCCGCATCACTGTGACCCTCACCTCCCCATCACTGTGACCCTCTCCTCCGCATCACTGTGACCCTCACCTCCCCATCACTGTGACCCTCTCCTCCGCATCACTGTGACCCTCTCCTCCCCATCACTGTGACCTGTTCTTTCTCAGCTGTGCGGGTGTGGAACTGCATTGCTCCTGTACACGTAGCCTTCGCTACCATGCAGGGAGTACTTCCTTTATTAAAGTCTGCACAGCTGTTAAAAAAATACCGGGGGATCATTGACTGTGACCCCCTCTGTGTCGTCAGTATGACCCCCTCTGCCCTGTCAATATTACACCCTCTGTGTCGTTAGTATGACCCCCCTCTGCCCTGTCAATATTACCCCCCTCTGTGTCGTCAGTATGACCCCCTCTGCCCTGTCAATATTACCCCCCTCTGTCTCGTCAGTATGACCCCCTCTGCCCTGTCAATATTACCCCCTCTGTCTCGTCAGTATGACCCCCTCTGCCCTGTCAATATTACCCCCTCTGTGTCGTCAGTATGACCCTCTCTGCCCTGTCAATTATTACCCCCTCTGTGTCGTCAGTATGACCCTCTCCTGCCCTGTCAATATTACCCCCTCTGTGTCGTCAGTATGACCCCCCTCTGCCCAGGGGAAGGAGCTGTGCCTAAACCGTTGAGTGTGGGTCTTCTGGCAGAGAGAGGAGGACATGGTGAGGGTTCTTCCTGGGGGGACGGTGCTTTCTGAAGAAGTCCTCAGTGGTGTGGAGTTGGTGCCTGTGGTGCAGCGTAACCTCTGCAGCTCTTTCCGATCCTGTGCTTCGGAGCCTGCAGCCCAGACGGTGATGCCACCGAGCTCTCCTTCCGTAGAACGTACACCAAATCTCGGTCAAACTGCTAATAAAATACAGCGCAAACCAGAGAAAATCTGTCGATGCTGGGTATCTAAACAACACGGCAGAGCGGGCAGCAGTCCGGCCTCCCTCCCCGCATTCTGTGAGTGTAGCCACTGGGGTAAGCGTCCTGACTCCTGCACCCCCTAAGATGCTGAGGCCCAGGAACGTGACGCTGCTTGCCCTTTCCACCGCTCTGCCTCACTGCGAATGCCTTTCGGCGCTCCCTACAGATGCACTTTGCCCCATTCCGAAGTTTCTTCTGTCTCGGACGTCAGGTCCAGGTGGGCATTGCTCTGGGTTGGATGAGTGAGACTGGTCGGAGAGGTGGTGGGCTTTCATCGGGGGGGGGGGGGGGGTTTGGTAATAGGATGGAAAACTCAAGTGGGGCTGCCGTTGCTGGAGAGGGGTGGAGTTTGTGAAAATCCGGGAGAGAAGGAGGAGCTTGCAGATGTCCCTCCAACCCCTCCTATCCACGATCGAAACTTGCCTCAAACACTTCCCATTTCCTCTGGCAGCTCATTCCATTTACTGACACCCCCCCCCCCCCTCGGTGAAGAAGTTCAGCGCGAACCCCAATACAAAAGCTTGAGAGCAGGTCCAACCAGAGAAGCTTCTGTGTATGATCATCCGGTACACGGATCACCCCGATCTACCTGTCAGAGCCGTTGTTTATCTACTCTCTACCCAACCCCCCCCCAAACCCTGCTTCCTTCCTCCTACCCCTCATCTAACAACCCCCTCCCCCTCCCCTCTCCTCTCTCCCTTCTCCCTCACTTCTCCCTCTCCCCTCTCCCCGTTCCCCTCCCCTTTGCCCCTCACACTCCTCTCCCCCTCCCCCTCCCCTCTCCTCTCTCCCTCACCTCTCTCCTCCTCTCCCCTTCCTCTCTTCTTCCCATCTGCCCCTCCCCTGTACCCCTTCCCTCTCCTCCTCCCTCTGTTCCTACTCCTCCTCCCCTCTCCCCTGCCCTCTCGCAACTCCCTGCTCCCTCTCCCCCTTCTCCTTTCTTCTACCTTTCCCTCTCCCCATCTCATCTCACCCCTCCCCCTTCTCCTCTCCCCCTCTCTGCTCCTCCTTTCCCCCTCACCCCCTTCCCCCTTTTGCCCTCCCACTCTTCCCATCTCACTCACCCCCCCACTTGCACCCCATCCTCTCGCACCCCCCTCACCCTCTCAACTGCCCTCCAGTCCTCCCAGTCTCAGCTATCCCTCCCCCTCCCCACCCACTGCCCTTGCCCCACGCCACTCCACCTTCCTCTCCACATCCCCCTCCCCATTTGTGCCTCCCCCTCCTTTCTCAAGGTGAGAGAAGAGGGGCATCAGCCTGTCCCCATCACTGCCCCGGGACCCTGGGGTCAGAGAGGGGGTGAGTCAGTCAGGGTTTCACTGCCCCGGGACCCTGGGGTCAGAGAGGGGGTGAGTCAGTCAGGGTTTCAGTGCCCAGAGACCCTGGGGTTAGAGGGAGGTGGGATTCACCCCCTCGTTTCTAACTTCACCCCATCGTGAGGATCCAGCTATCAGCTGCTATTTCACGCTTTTCTTTACACTGACTCTCTCCCCCCCCTCGGTCTTTCCACCCACCTGAATGGTCTCAGCTGGAAACACAGACAGAGGCTGCCTGAGCTCCCGGGGGTCCTCCGGCTGACTGCTCCACTGCACCATTTATTCCCTGTCCCCTGTTTTTGTAGCCGTCAGCCAGTCTTTAAAACCTCCTGCGTTTTATTCCCCAGCCCCCGGTATTTTAATGCTAGGTGGTCACCATTTACTTGGGTCTTTGCCAAAGATTACAAACAGGCAACGCTGGCGATCCCAACCCCCCAGAATGCACTTCTGATCTCGGATTTTCACCCTCAGTACACTTGTCAGACCCAATTTCCTTTTTGTTAACCATGTTGACTTTATGTAATCCCCAGGATATTTCTGGAGTGTCCTGTTATCACATCGTTTATAGCAGGCGTGGGGACTTTCCCCTGATGTCAGACTGAAGCTGCCTCTATCGTCTCGCTCCTTCCTCGCTCGATGTGTACTCTTCTCTGGCCCCTGGGGATTTACCACTTTCAGTCCCAACCACTTCCTCGGCACGTTGTTGAACAGACACTGATTTCCTTTTGCTTGCAGGGCCCTTGGGACTGTTGAGGACACTGCTCTGACCAACGGGTGGATATCAGCAAGAACCCCTGCTGTCCAGGCCACGCTCCCTTGTCACTGCTGCCCCCAGAAAGGATGTGGAGGAGCCGCAGGTCCCACACCACCAGATTCAGCAACACTTATTACCCTTCAACCACACAGTGTGGATAACTTCACTCACCACAACTCTGAACTGTTTCCACAAAACCATGGACCTCGCTTTCATGGCCAAAAGGTTCATTGTATTATCAAAGTACAAAATACAACTCTGAGATTTGCCTTCTCCAGACAGCCGTGAAAAATAGAAAAACCACGAAAGTCAATGAAAGAAAAGAGATCAGACCGTCCCCATCTCGCTTGAAAAAGAAAAAAAAAGAGACCCTGACACCACCCAACCTCTCCCTCGCAGAAAATCTAACAGATCGCCCACCCAGGCTCGGCAGCCAAACATCAGACCCCAAAACCCCCAAACCCCTCCCACACAAAAACAAACATCAGCCCCCAACTTCTCCCTCGCAGAAAAACAGATCGCCCACCCAGACACGTCCGACAAACATCAGACCCCAAACCCCTCCCACACAAAAACAAACATCACCCTCCCCAACCTCTCCCTCGCAGAAAAACAGATCGCCCACCCCACACACGTCCGACAAACATCAGACCCCCAAAACCCTCCCACACAAAACAAACATCACCCTCCCCAACCTCTCCCTCGCAGAAAAAACAGATCGCCCACCCACACACGTCCGACAAACATCAGACCCCCAAACCCCCTCCCACACAAAAACAAACATCACCCTCCCCAACCTCTCCCTCGCAGAAAAAACAGATCGCCCACCCACACACGTCCGACAAACATCAGACCCCAAACCCCTCCCACACAAAAAACAAACATCACCCTCCCCAACCTCTCCCTCGCAGAAAAAACAGATCGCCCACCCACACACGTCCGACAAACATCAGACCCCAAACCCCTCCCACACAAAAACAAACATCACCCTTCCCCACCTCTCCCTCGCAGAGAAAAACAGATCGCCCACCCCACACACGTCCGACAAACATCAGACCCCAAACCCCTCCCACACAAAAACAATACATCACCCCCCCCAACCTCTCCCTCGCAGAAAAACAGATCGCCCACCCACACACGTCCCGACAAACATCAGACCCCAAACCCCTCCCACACAAAACAAACATCACCCTCCCCAACCTCTCCCTCGCAGAAAAACAGATCGCCCACCCAGACACGTCCGACAAACATCAGACCCCAAACCCCTCCCACACAAAAACAAACATCACCCCCCCCAACCTCTCCCTCGCAGAAAAACAGATCGCCCCACCCACACACGTCCGACAAACATCAGACCCCCAAACCCCTCCCACACAAAACAAACATCACCCCCCCCAACCTCTCCCTCGCAGAAAAACAGATCGCCCACCCAGACACGTCCGACAAACATCAGACCCTAAACCCCCAAACCCCTCCCACACAAAAACAAACATCACCCCCCCCCAACCTCTCCCTCGCAGAAAAACAGATCGCCCACCCAGACACGTCCGACAAACATCAGACCCTAAACCCCCAAACCCCTCCCAACACAAAAACAAACATCACCCCCTCCAACCTCTCCCTCACAGAAAATCTAACAGATTGCCCACCCAGGCTCGGCAGCCAAACATCAGACCCCAAACCCCCAAACCCCTCCCTCACACAAAAAACAAGGTAAACATGCCGCCCAGCTGCCAACTGACAACAAGAAAGAAACCACAGAAAAAACTGAAGGAGGCCAATTGAAACTACAGTCCGCACCGATAATAGTCAGACGGGCTGAGAATTCTGAAAACATCCTCCGTCAGCGGGAGGAGAGCAATTGCTCAAATTCAGTCTCTCTGTGGGGAGTGACCGTCGACCTGCAGAGTCCTGACCTCTGACCCGACTGGTGGAAGAGCGACCGCCGGCCTCACACGGCCTGCAGTCCTCCGGCCTCACACGGCCTGCTGTCCTCCGGCCTTACACGGCCTGCTGTCCTCCGGCCTCACACGGCCCTGCTGTCCGCCGGCCTCACACGGCCTGCTGTCCTCCGGCATCACACGGCCTGCAGTCCTCCGGCCTCACAACGGCCTGCTGTCCTCCGGCCTCACACGGCCTGCTGTCCGCCGGCCTCACACGGCCTGCTGTCCGCCGGCCTCACACGGCCTGCTGTCCTCCGGCCTCACACGGCTGCTGTCCGCCGGCCTCACACGGCCTGCTGTCCTCCGGCCTCACACGGCCTGCTGTCCTCCGGCCTCACACGGCCTGCAGTCCTCCGGCCTCACACGGCCTGCTGTCCTCCGGCCTCACACGGCCTGCTGTCCGCCGGCCTCACACGGCCTGCAGTCCTCCGGCCTCACACGGCCTGCTGTCCTCCGGCCTCACACGGCCTGCTGTCCGCCGGCCTCACACGGCCTGCTGTCCTCCGGCCTCACACGGCCTGCAGTCCCTCGGCCTCACACGGCCCTGCTGTCCTCCGGGCCTCACACGGCCTGCAGTCCTCCGGCCTCACACGGCCTGCTGTCCGCCGGCCTCACACGGCCTGCTGTCCTCCGGCCTCACACGGCCTGCAGTCCTCCGGCCTCACACGGCCTGCTGTCCGCCGGCCTCACACGGCCTGCTGTCCTCCGGCCTCACACGGCCTGCTGTCCGCCGGCCTCACACGGCCTGCTGTCCTCCGGCCTCACACGGCCTGCAGTCCTCCGGCCTCACACGGCCTGCTGTCCTCCGGCCTCACACGGCCTGCTGTCCGCCGGCCTCACACGGCCTGCTGTCCTCCGGCCTCACACGGCCTGCAGTCCTCCGGCCCGATAGAACACCTCGTGCTCTCGGTATTATTTATTTATTAATTGTTTTTGTTGTGTTTTGCAGTTTCTCAGCTTCTCAGTCTCTGTGGACATTGATTCTATTCTATTTCTTTGTTTCTACCGTGAACGCCAACTGGAAAATGAATTTCAAGGTCGATTTTGATAACAAGTTTACTTTGAACTTTGACTTGCGTCGCGCCTGGGTCTGCCTGGCTTCATCTCCCTGCCTCTGCTCATTCCTACCCTCAGGAAGCAGGAACAGGACCCTGAAGAGACACACTCCGTGCTTCAGACACAGCTTTTCCCCTCCGCCATCAGATTTCTAAACCCACAAACACAACCTCACTGTTTTTGCTCTCTTTTCTATATACTTCCTATTGTAATTTATAGTATATTTTCTGTCTTGCACTGTTCTGCTGCTGCAAAACAACAAATTTCTCGTTAAATGTCAGTGATGATGAAGCTGATTCTAATTTATTTGCCTGTGTTGAATGTCAGCTCTGCACCCCTGGCATCGCCTCAGCAGGTTGGTCTATCCCCGTTATTCCTTTGCTTCTGACTCTGGGCGAGGAGGATGTGGCCAATCTGACCCACTAGGACAGTGACCCTGGTCTTCATTCCATGCTACTGTCTCTGTTCCCTCTTCCATTCATCTGTAAAGGTTTTTACACATTGTCGTCACATTCATCCTGTTTGATCAATGTGATGGGAGTGAGTGAGCTTTGCATCTGACTCCGGGAGTGTGTGATGGGACGGTGCAGAGGGAGGCTTCACACTGTGTCTGACTCCGGGAGTGTGTGATGGGACGGTTGCAGAGGGAGCTTCACTCTGTGTCTGACCCTGGGAGTGTGTGATGGGACGGTGCAGAGGGAGCTTGGTCTCTGTGCCTGACCCTGGTTGTGTGTGACAGGATGGTGCAGAGGGAGTTTGTCTCTGTGCCTGACCCTGGTTGTGTGTGACAGGATGGTGCAGAGGGAGTTTGTCTCTGTGCCTGACCCTGGTTGTGTGTGACAGGATGGTGCAGAGGGAGTTTGTCTCTGTGCCTGACTCATTCTCTCCTTGAGGACAAGATTCCAAGATCTGGGGAGTCTGTATCTTCAGGACCTGACATCTTTAATAAATCTGTTTAATTTTCACACTTGGATATTTATCTCAGATTCTTTAGCACTACCCTAAGAGGGCCCTAGAATTCCAATGGTAAACAGCCTGTGTGAACAGCTTTACTGCACCACTCCCTGACTATCTGTTGTTTGGAACAAAATCTGTCACGCTCCATTCCCATAATTCTGTTGCCTGATTGTGGGTGTTGCCGTTTCTCATGTTGTTGCCAGGACACAGTTTCCTTTTGAGTGCTTGCCAAAGTGTCCCTGTGACGGTTGGCGTCATGTAGTCCAGGTCAGTCTTCTGTTTTCCTGCCGCGGATTTAACCCCCGGTCTCTCCCCACACTCCTGGGTGGCAGGCGTTGGAGGGAGCCTCCCTCTGGTGACTTGCTGCTAAAGCGACTCCCCCCCCCCCCCCCCAGATGCCGCACAGTGGTGTCGTTCGGTGGGACACGCGGGCAGAGGCCCTGCCTGCCTTGTCAGATCCCAGGCACCATCGTTCTTCAGGAAGGGAACGTGGGAGGAGGAAGAGGTGAGGGGGTTGGCAGGCCGGGTGCAAGGGAGATCATTGGAGAGATTGCTACCACACGGGTCACAGATGTGGATTGGATGTTATTGTGGTCTTCCCCCTCCCCCTCTCCTCGGGCAGAAGATACAAAGGGCTGAAAGCACATACCACCAGGCCCAGGGACTCCTCTTATCTCACTGTTATCAAACCCTTGAATGGATCTTTGTACAATAAAGGTGAATTTCTTGACTTCATCCACCTTGTCGTGACCATTTCCCGCCAACACCACACTTGCTGCAGTTTATAAATTACTTTTTCCTTCTACTTTCTCAAATGGTATTTTTTTTTGCACTTTGAGCACAGTGACAGGCCCTTCAGTCCGTGGCTGTCTGATTACATCCCTGTGACCAGTTAAGCTATTAACCTCTACGTCTTTGGAATGTGGGAGGAAACCAGAGCAGCTGGAGGACAACCCCACTGTCAGGGGGAGAAAGTGCAAACTTCTTCGAGACAGAGGTGGGAGTTGAACCCGGGTCACCGGTGGTTGTAACGGTGTTACGCTGCCGAGTCACCGTGATGCCCTGAACTGCAAGGATGGCTTACAAATCAAAATATTTCTCGCTGTCTTTCAGTACTTGACATTAATAAAACCAATTCAAATTCATGTGAACTGAGATACAAAGGCTTTTGTTTGCGACATTGAGTTAGTAGAAGGGAAAAAGCAACGATCTCGTGTTACAATCACAGAGAGAGCGCAGTGCAAACTGCAAGAGCAGTGGCGAAGTGGATGGAGATCAGGAGATCAGCTTCTCAGTGCATGAGAAGTTCAGTCCGGGATCTGATGGACAGTGGTGTACAAGTTGTCCAAACAGGAGCTCCAGGATCTCCACCATCCGGTTTCTGAATGGACGATGCACTCATGAACACAACCTTACCATTCCCCTCTCTTTCTGCACTACTTATTTGATTTTTTAAAAATATTTACTTCTTCTGTGATTTATAGTTTTTATTATTGCATACTGCCGTGAACTGCTGACACGAAAACTACAAAGTTTGCAACATGTGCCAGTGATTGTAACCATGATTATGACTTGGTGGCACGTGCTGGTTTCATTTTTGCCTCCTTCACTCAGGGAAGGTGCAGTTAAGGAACAGACTGCCAGAGAAAGGTGGTTCAGGTCAGTAGAATTACACTTGGACAGATACATGGAATAGGAAGTTTAGTGGAGGGGAGGCTGGTCTGAGAGAGAGAGAGACACCAAGAACACAGAAGAGGGATTTCTTCACTTAGAGGGCAGTGAATCTGTGGAGCTCCCTCCCCACCTGGGCAGGATCGGGCAAGAAGGGTTGGTGTGAAGATGCTGGGAGAAAGGGCCTGCTTCTACACAGTCCAGCTCTATGAGT